>NC_039252.1:18845285-18865285 GCF_003368295.1 Carassius auratus
GTCAAAGCTTCTGTTTCACATGGCAAAGCCTCTCGACAGAAGAGAGGGAAGCGGCGAAGAGAAAGAGAAAAGCATCAAGAGGAAGGAGAGATAGGCACCTAGAGGCTCATCATTAAACCGTCCTCTCTGCGGCGGGCTGCATAAGCACTTCTGCGCTCTTGTTTATCATGCCCGTGTCTGCTGTTAACTAGATTCACACACACACTCACTTCCGTCCCCAAGCCAAAGAGTTTCACACCACTCCGATTCATGCAACTTGTAAAAGTGTCAGGCTGAATGCAATTACTCGGTATGAATGTGCACCACAAACCCAGTGGAGTGTTTGTAGCCCGCGGCAGAGGACGTTCACGCCTGTCGGCTACACGAGAAGAGGGAATTAAACCTGTCGGAAATCACTCCGCGTTCCCGAAGTGTCTTTTTACAGCGTGGAGATTCATTCATGCTGAATTTGACTAGATTTTATCTAGCACAAGAAATACAGTATAGCAGATAATTATTTCATTAAAATGTGTTAAATATTTACAATTTTACTAGCAACAGCAGCTTAGTTACGAAATATTTACCCAGAAAATGTCTAATTTTGTCTGATTTACCAAGAAAGACTGTTTCATTAAATTTTGTCCAAATTACCAATGGAAAACTGATTAACTCCAGTTTGCTCAGAAAATTTCTAATTTAGTCTGTTTTTCAAACAATCTGGATAAATTTAGCCAAAAACAGCATACTTTTTGTCCAATTCAGTGAGAAACTATCTACTTTTGTCCAATTTACCACAGAAAACCTGATTAATATTGTCAGATTTGGCAAATAAAACAGCCCAGGCTTTTCTTTTTTCTCCAGTTTGCTCAGAAAATTTTAAATTTAGTCTGTTTTCAAACAAAAAATGCTTTAATCTGGATAGATTTAGCCAAAAACAGCACAATTTTGATAATCTGTGTAATTTTGTCAAATTTACCACTGAAAAACTGATTCATATTGTCAGATTTGGCAAAAAAACAGGCTCAGGTTTTTTTTTTTTCTTCTTTTCATTTTTCTCCAGTTTGCTGAGAAAATTTCATATTTAGTCTGATTTACCACCAAAAATGGTTTAATATTGTCAGATTTACCAAACACAGCCCCTTTTTTCTGCCCAGTTTGCTCAGAAAATGTTGAATTTAGTCTGATTTACCAACAAAAATCATTTAATCTGGTCAGATTTAACCAAAAGCAGCCCAGTTTTCTAACTTTTACCAATTTTCCATGAAAAAAAATAATTGTTTAATATTGTCAGATTTAGGTAAAACAGACAAGTTTTGTACAGTTTGCTCAGAATTTCTTTTATTTTGTCCAATATACCATAAAAAAACCCTCACAATCAATGATTACAGCAAAGTATAAATCAAAATCATAACACTAATAGATGCTGATTGGTCATTGTGGTGTTCCAGATGTGATAAAACACAGGATATGATGTGAAAGTGCTTGTGACAGTACACATTTGTGCAGCCGAGATGAAACATGCTGAATTGGCTATCAAACACACCCAGAAGGACGGTAAGAAATATACCTCAAAGATACACTACAGAAAAATGAGGGAAGGGCAGATAAAATTGGATCTTTGGGGGTCCCAGGGGCAGTGGGTGACACTCGACTGTGGCCTGTCGTGATTTATGACAGTGTGTGCGTTTCACTCTTTGACTGTGTCTCCTTCCTCCGCCGGAGGTCACCTCTGCACATATGGTGCTCGCTAAATCTTACCGCATACTAACACATGGGCTTATTTTACAAATAAGCATTTCTAAAGTGAACATTTTAGTGAGAAACTTCCATAAGATGACATCCAGACATACATACAGTAAATAATCACTTCAGCTTGTGCATACGAAAGCTGTTTCACTGAACGCGCTGTGTTTGCCTGACAGTCGTTTCTAATGTGTTTGTACAGTGAACGAGTCTGTGTTTGACCTGCTGATTGCCATTTTTTTTCATTTTAGTGATGTGCAAATTATAGTCAAAAAATGACAACTGAAATAGATCCAGTTTTTCATATTTAGCATTAAAGTTGTCTGATTTTGTCTATTTAGTTTTTGTCGTTCTGAGAAAATTAGTGTTTTAATATCTAAATTGGACTAAAATTTTTTTATTTTTTATTTAATGGATTCACTCTTATTTAGTCTTAAAAAAGTGTATATATTGTCAAATTTACCAACAAAAACTGTCTAATAGTCTCAAATTTTGACAAAAAAACTGCCTTGTTATGCCAGATTAACTGTCTAATTTGTTCTAATTAATCATAAAAAAAAAAAATCTGGTCAGATTTAGCCAAAACAAAAAAAAACAGTTTTGTCCGATTTGCTCAGAAAATGTCTAATTTACCAAAAACTGTTTAATTTTGTCATATTAGGCAAAAAGAGCCAATTCGATGAGACGCAGAATAATTTTGCCCAATTAACCATTAAAAGCTTTTCAGTGTTGCCAGATTTAAAACAACAACAACAAATGCGTTTAGTCTGATGTGCTCAGAAAATGTCTAATGTTGTCTGATTGACCAACAACTGTTTAATTTTGTTTTTGTCCAGTTTTGTGAGAAACTGCATCATTTTGTCAAGTTTATCATTAAATGCTGTTCCAACTTTGTCAGATTTAGCAAAAAAATCAACCCAGTTTTGTCTGATTTGTTTAGAAAATGTCCATCTTTGCCATGATTTACCATCAAAACTAACCTTGTCACATCTAGTAAAAAAAAAAAAAAAATGTTTTTGTCTGATTTGGTGAGAAACTTAAGAAAACAGATTAAGCAAAAAAAAAAAAAAAAACATCCCAGTTTGCATAGAAACTGTCTAATTAAGTACAGTTTACCAAGAAAGACTGGTTTAATTACGTCAGATTTAGCAAAAAAACTGCCTAGCTTGTCTGATTTGGTGAGAAACTTTATAAAAAAATTTTTTTAAATCAGATTTAGAGTAATTTCTTGTCAGATCTGACAACATATTAATCATTCCAAATTAGTTTTAAGATATAACATTGTTGTATGTTTGATGTTTAAATGAATGTAAATGATGTTAAATCAGTTAGATGTGTTTTTAGATCTAAGGTAGCTTTACTTTCAAATACGGCATTACATTTTCTTCAGTGTTTCATGTCTCATCTTAACTCTGTCTGTGATTTGTGCAGAATCCCTGGAGCCGACCTACCAGCAGCTGCAGAAGATGAAGCTGGACAAGAGTCCGTTTGTGGTGGTGTCTGTGATTGGTCAGGAGCTGCTGACCGCCTCCCATCACGGCGCGTCTGTGGTGGTCCTGGAGGCGGCGCTGAAGATCGGCACCTGCAGCCTCAAGCTGCGTGGCTCTGTTTTCTCGGCCCTCAGCAGCGCTTACTGGTCATTGGGCAACACGGAGAAGAGCACCGCCTACATGCAGCAAGACCTGGAGGTGGCCAAAACTTTAGGTGAGTGAAGACTTAAAGAAACCTGTTTGACATATTTTAGGTTTCTTGATACATGATTTTGTTTTTATTGACCATATTCCATCTGTATCATTTATGTATTGTTCTAGTATTTAGTAATAGTTTGAATTAGCTTTTATGTTTTTGATTTTAATTTGAGCTTTAATAACTTTGTTGTGTGTTTTTGTTAGTTGTATTTATCATTATTCTTTTTTTATATATATTTAGTTTAAGCTATTATTATACTTCAACATATTATTTTACATTTTTTAATTATTTTCTAAGGCAAGATTTCTAATTGGCTTTAAGTGTTTTTAAATTATTTTTAACCTAGTAATGTAATCTTTTTATTTTCTTAATATACATATGATTACAAAATTAAAATGTATAAAATATATCAAACTTACACTTTTTTAAAAATTGTATATTACATTTTATCATATTCATTTGACCAAAGCAATCTATCTATATATTTTGTTTTAATATTTAATATAATATTATTTTATTAGTATAAATATAACATTTTTAAACTTATAAAATAATATCACATTTAAAAAATGTAAATGTATGTAGTTTCATGGTTAACAGAAACCATTTTAATAATTTGTATATTCATATTTAATGTAATATTTTAGATTTTATTAATATACATATTTTTAAATGTAAAACTTATGAAACAACAAAATTTAAACAACATATTGTATTCAGTGTTTATTTCAGTTAATAAAACAAGTTTTTATAGTTTATATTTTAATATTCAATCAAATATTTATTTTTTAATAATATAAGCATTACAATTTATAAACGTATAAAACAATATAACGTAAAAAAAATTAAATACAACATTTAAAAAAAAAAATTTCAATAGTTTACATTTCAATCTATTATATTTAATCTAATATTTACATTTTATAAATATGAATATTATTACAATTTCAAAACTTAAAAACAATACATATTTTTTTCAAATAAAAGGAAAAGCATTTTAATAATTTGTTTTACGATAATAATGCTGTCTATATAAGATGCTTTTATCCAAAGCCACTTACAGTGCATTCAGGCTATAAATTTTACCTGTGTTCCCTGGGAATCGAACCCATGACCTCTTGCGCTGCTAACACAATAAGCTCTACCACTGAGCCACAGGAACACTGAGGTGTAAATGACCTTTACTTTGCTCTACACATTATAAAATGCACCTGTTCTCCTTTCGTGCTCCACAGAAGAAAGTCACACAGGCTAGCACAACATGCCAATGAGTAAATGGTGCTTTAGTTGCAAACTGTTCCTTTAAATCTCATTTAATTGGGCACATTTCGCATATTTATGTGATCATGTCCTGTTCTTGAGAAATCGATGTACTTTGGTGGTCTGCTGCGAGAACGTCTTGTGATGGATGTCCAGGTGACCTTGTGCACGAAAAGCCTCGGTACCTTCTCACAAAGTTAATTATTTTGACCCAGCCGAGCACACGCTGATAAGGTCTCTCAGTAATTAGGCTTCATGGGACTTTCTTTTAATTAAAAGCCGCTGCGACTTTTCCCCAGAATGCCACTGGACTAGTTTTTGTGTGTAAGTATCTTTTGTATGCATCATAAATATCCTCCTGAATGTCAGAGGTTTACAGCAGGACTTTAAGGCATGAAAGCGTTTCTCACCAGGTCTGTCTCGCACGCCTGAACTGTGAATGTTTGTGTTTGAGCTTCAGCTCGCACTTTTACACATCAGCACACAGCTGACGTCTCGCTCGGCTGATGAAGCTCTGATGCTGCAGGTGCTGTGACTGCCATGATGTCATCGTACATTCACCTCAAACCACTGATGAGTCTTACTGATGAGCTTTACAGAACATTATCTCATTCTCTTTAACAGTATCTTCATGTCTTAAAGTTGCATTCAGCAGATTGGAGTTGGATGATAATACTTTACATCATGTGATACAAGTTGAGATTTGCTGTATGTAGTATATATCACCCACAAGTATAATATATGCATGCAAATAAAGTTGCCATAGTTTTAGCAGAATTTGTTTGTGGGTACAATTTACCATCAAAATCTGTCTGTCTAATCTGTCTAAATTTGTTAAATTTAAGAATAAATAAAAATAGAAAAAAATAGCCCAGTTTTGTCCAATTTTGGTCATAATAAATGGTCTAATCTTGTCAGATTAAGCAAAAAAAAAAAAAAAACAAACAAAAAAACCCAGCTTTGAATAATTTGGTCAAAAACAATTCTAATTTTGTCCGTTTTTTGTTTGTTTTTGTTTGTTTGTTTGTTTTTGTTTTTACAAAAAATTACAAATAGTGAATAAATAAATCAATACATAAAAAATTTGACAGAATTAAAATAAATAAATAAGGTGTAGCTATATCAGATTTGGAGAGAGAATTAGACAGGAAATGTCTACTTTTGTCAAAATTAGCTAGAAAAGCTAAATGTACGATTCATTCATTCATTCAATTGCCCGGTCATTGTTTCCATTAATTCAACGGCTTAATTGATATATGTGTGTGTGTGTGTGTGTATATATATATATAGTACAGACCAAAAGTTTGGAAACATTACTATTTTTAATGTTTCTGTATTTTTGATCAAATAAAAGCAGGCTTGATGAGCAGAATAAATTTCTTTCAAAAACATTAAAAATAGTAATGTTTCCAAACTTTTGGTCTGTACTGTATATATATATATTTATTTATTTAAAAAAATTAAATAATATTTAATAATAAAAAACAGGTAATAAACTGAAAAAAAACAACAATGTACTTGATTTTTTTCCATATAAATTGTAAGTAAATTTCACGAATAATTAAAAGTTGAAAGACTGAAATAATCTGGTTAAATGTACTGTAATGATCTGTTTTATTTACCACTTTGAACAATTTCTTGCACATTTTTGCAGTTCACCAGCTTTTGTTGTTGTTGTTGTTTTGGAGCTCAGTATCTGGTTTCATACTGGTCTGAGATGATCTGCTAGTTTAGCTGGACCTGCACCAGTTAGTTTACCAGATGAAACCATCTAATGGACAAAAACAAGCAGCTTTGGCCAGCTAGAAACCATCTGAAGCCTGTGAACACATTTTCCTCAGAGTCAGTTTTGTCGTGTTGGTGAATGTATGGAAACCTTCTAACCCAGATCTGGTTTCCTTCAGGTGACCAGACGGGTGAATGCCGCGCTCACGGGAACCTGGGGTCGGCCTTCTTCTCCAAGGGGAATTACCGCGAGGCTCTGAGCAACCACAGACACCAGCTCGTCCTGGCCATGAAACTCAAGGACAGAGAGGTAATGTGTGTGGCCGTATCTTCACCTCAAACAGAAATGAAGTGTGCAGGATTGTTTTATCAGAGGCGCAGGACTCGTGTTGTGACTTGACAAATGTTTGAGTCAGAGCTGCAGGGCAGACTCACCGCTCTCTGTCACGTCTGTGGACGCTCGGCGTCTCTGTTCTGTCTCTTTTCAGCTCGCTGTCTATCTGTTCTGATGCACCGAAAACCCCCCGAAATGTCCTACAAAAACAAGTCTGGGTCATACTTCTAAAATCAAAAGAAAAAATGGAATAATAATGAAACAAAGAAAAATAATTTGTGTAAATACAGTGACATTTATTTTCAGAATATTTATTTATTTATTTACGCTGTGACGTTTAATTTATTTGGTTGCTTTTCATTTTTGTTTCATTTTTATTACATTTAAGCACATTTCCCCTCAATACAATGAATCTGGATGTTTTAGAGATTTCATATCTGATGTGATAATGAATATTGAAAATAAATAATGTATAATATGAACAAAAATATAATAAATTAAAATATAATAAAATACAAAACCCCATAAAGTATAATGTTAAATAGTACTAATAAATAAAAAAGAGTTTTTTCTTATTTTTAATAATAAATATTTTTTAAGTATTTTTTCATTTACTTTTTTTATTTTATTTTATTTCATTTTTTTAACTTTATTTAGATAACATTCCCCTAATAAAATGAATCTGGAACTTTTGATTAGATTTTTTTTAAAGAGTTTTAATATCTATTATTCTCTGTGAAAATGATCTCATTATAACAATTTGTAATAAAATGTAATAATAAATACTAAAAATAAATTATAAAAAAATTCTGAAAATATAATTAAATGAAATATAATACAATTATAGTAATTGAATTATATTTATTACAGTAAAAAAAATTGAGAAATGTAAAATTTGGTGGGAAATAATTATAATTTATTGCATAAATGCAAATTGTGATAAAAATAAAAAACATCTTAAGTTGAAACTAATGCAAAAATATCAAGTGTCCTAAAAAGACTTCATTTTCTTTATGTTATACATAATTTCTTCTTTTTATCTTAAAATGAAATATGAGGCAGTGATGTTCTGGACAGGTGTGGTGAGCTTCACAGCTGGCTGTATTTAATGCGTCTCGAGCTCTTATCAGCTAATGCCTCATCCGCCGGCTCCTCATCATCATCTGATTCATATCGCTCTGTGAAATGGAGTGGATGAGGAGAATGATAGACTCTTCTTTTGTGTGTCCAGATTGTGTCCGTGTGTTTGCTCTGCTCACTGCGTCCTCACATCTGCTCCTCTTCTCCTCTCTGCATTACTCACTGTAACCGTGGAGCTGACCACGTTTCTGAAGCCATTAAACCAAGAAATGTGTTCGCAGCACGTTCAACAGCATTGTGTGCCATTCCAATATTTAAAGCAAACATAATGTAGGACTGGATTTTATCCATCAGAATTTGATTGGATATATATATATTTCTGTGGCTCAGTGGTAGAGCATTGCGTTAGCAGCGCAAAAGGTTGTGGGTTCGATTCCCAGGTAACACATGTTGGGTAAAATTTTTTGTCTGAAATCACTGTAAGTCACTTAAGATAAAAGCATCTTCTAAATGCATATATATATGCATTTAGCAAATATATGCAAATGTTCTAAAATTCAATAGTGAATAATAACATAAATTATATGATGATCTAAAAAATACATTAAAATATTATTTTGCATTACAGTAAAAAATAATCATAATTTTTATTACAGCAATTTTTATTGGAAAAACATATATTTAATAGAACCAATAAATAAAATGCACTGTATAATATGAAATTTGTTTGTGCTGAAGTAATGCAAATTGGGATAAAATTGTGCTCAATTGTAATAAAAATAATGGTGCTAAAATAGACTTAATTTATATAAGAGTATTTTTTTACTTAGTTTTTTATTTCTGTTGTTCTCGATGAGATCTCTATACAAATACTCATTACCAATTACATTCCAGGATTTTACATTTCAAGAAACTTTCCAGTTATTCAAGAGTTTTTACCTGAAGAAATACTGGATATATCTTGTAAAATTGATATTGACTAAAGGTTATTTTGATGACATTTCAATGACCTTTTAAAATGTTATAAGCCCCTGTGACTTTTCCATGAATGGATATCACAGTTTCCCTGATATATCCAGGTTTTTCAGGACTGTGGGAACCGTGTTGATTTAATGCATGGATGCGTTTTGAAACTCCCCTGCAATTTGTAAAGTTAACACAAAAACAGTTGCATCCTCTCAACAGCGCAAGCAAGCACTATAGCAGGTATTAGCCTGAACACAGCAGGTTAGTTCAAGTGCTGACATCTTTATATCAAGCTTGATCTGATTTCATTTCATTGACAATATTCTGATGTTTTAAGCAATATTTCAACAGTTCAGCGTGTTCCCAATGCGGTTGCATCTCTGTTTGTGTACTTTACTGTTTTTCTGGCCTTAGTTTTTTATAATTTGCATCTTTGACGAGACATTAAATGAATTCCAAACAAAGCGTTTTCCTATAATGGCCATACGGTCGCACGCTTGAGCAGTCTGTGGTGAGATCGGCGGGAAGCGAGTGTGTGTGTGTCTCTCAGGTCACCTCCTGAGCTTCAGGGAACTGAAGTATGAACAGATGTGTGTCTGCTGCCATACTGCAGTGTGTTTGAGCATGTAGGAAATGTGTTGTGATGGACCATCTGCTGTAAGAGTGTGTGTGTGTGTGTGTGATGTTCTGGCTCCCCCTCTCAGATCTGTTGTCTAATGGTTTGATCTGTACTGCAGTAAACACTCATGACCCTTCACACTAATTACTCCAGATCCACCTCCACACACAACCCCAGTCTAATCTCAGCAAGGCTTTGGAAACACAGCTTACATCATCATTCATCACAACTCTTCATTTATATATATATATATACTTTTAAATATTTATATTAAATTATAAATATTTTATTTTTATTAATGTTTTTGTAATTTTTAGTATTATATAAATATCTAGTTTTTTTTTAATATATATCGTATTACTATTAATAGTAATACATTAAATTAATATAATTATATAATTAAAATTATATTATTATGCCCATGTTTTATTTATATATTATTTATTTATTTATTAACTTGCATGCATAAAAAAATATATAAAATACATTACAATTTTGTGTGTGTGTTTGTATGTATGTATGTATGTATATATATATATATATCGGCCACTTGGTAACACAAACTGCTAATCAACTGGTGGTGATGGTGGTATAATGGTGTGGGGGATATTTTCTTGGCACACTTTGGGCCCCTTTGTACCAACTGAGTATGGAGTTTCTCTGTGTCAGTACTGAGTGGAAAACACTTCAGGGTGTCATTAAAAGCAACAGAAGAGCTTTAATTGGGTCGTTAATATAGACGGAGGAGTTTCAGAGGCTTACGGTCTTTATCAGTAAAGCAGTAGAAATGAATAGCGCTGCTGAAAGTGAAGGTATATCAGAGAAACAATCCCAGACTGCTCGCTCCATTACTCTGGAATCCAAACCAATGAGCTCATTTTTTTGAGCAGCTTTCTCTCCTCTTCGTCTTCTCTCTCGCTCTCGTGCATGTTCAGGTTTGCAGCAGTCTAAGAGTGGACTAAAGAAGCAGCACAACTGTCTCCAATATTAATAATAAGAGGAAATGTCTCTTGAGCAGCAAATCAGCATATTATTCTGATTTCTGAAGATCATGTGACACTGACGACTGGAGGAATGATGCTGATTGCGTTTTAACATATTCAAATATAAAACAGCTGGTTTAAATTTTTATAATGTTACAATATTACTGTTTTTACTGTATTTTTCTATCAAATGAATTCATAACAAGAGTAAATGACATTTAAAAATATATTCATATATATGAAACAGCTGTTTTAACTTGTAATAATATTTGATCTGGTCCTCGACTGGTTGCATGTGGATTTATTGTGGAAGCACTGAATGCAGTGAATGCACAAACACGCGGCGCACATTGAAACAGCTGGGAAGATGTTACGAGGAATAGCACGAGTCACATTACTTAGTGATTTATCTCTGTTGTGTCGAGATCTAAAGTAAATATAGAAGTGCACCAACTATCATTCAAACCCAGTTCTCTCTTCTCTTCTATTTGAATATATTTAAAAATGTAATTTATTCCTGTACAGCAAAGCAATCTTTCCTCCAGTCTTCAGTGTCACATGATCTTCAGATCATGCTGATTTGCTTCTCAAGAAACATATTTTTTCATATTTTTGGGGTAACCGTGATACACGTTTCCAGGATTCTTGAAAGTTGAGAAGCATTTATTTAAAAAAGAAATATTTGGTAACATCATAAATGACTTTACTGTCACTTTTGATCAATTGAACGTGTCCTTGCTAAATAAAAGTGTTCATTCATGAACAAATAGCAGACAGTATTGAGTATATAAAGCACAGTATGCAAGTATTCTGTTCCAAACATAGCTGATGCATTTCTCCACATTTTCTCTCTCATTCTTCTCATTTTTAATCTTTTCTTCTCTCTTTCTCTTCCACACACACACACACACACATATGAAACGCTCTGCAGTTGTTACATTGTTCAAGCGAGCGTAGCGCAGGCCGAGGGTTTAATCTCTTTTAGGTAACATATTGTTCTTATATTCATTAAGCAGAGCACTTCAGAATATGACAGCAGTTGTAATTGGTTTTGTTTCATCTTGTTAAAATGCATTCATTATGCGACGGGCCCCCGGCTTCTTTGAGAACACCGGCGCGAGCCGCAGTCACTGTCAGACGCTTAATTAAAGCCAATGCAGAGAGGACATGCTTCATTTGGGACCATTTGAGAATTTCCATCTCCCTCACAGGTAGGGATAAATAGCGGACGCTCTCGTTGATAACACGTGTGTGTGTGTGTGTGTGTGGCACTCAGTATTCAAGTCAAGTCACATTTGTTTTAAAGCGCTTTATACAATACAAAGCAGTACTTAAAAATGAAGATTTGATAAAAATATCATCGCCCTCAGGCCATCCAAGATGTAGATGAGTTTGTTTCTTCATCAGATTTGGAGAAATGTAGAATTGCATCACTTTCTCACCAGAGGATGCTCTGTAGTGAATGGGTGCCGTCAGAATGAGAGTCCAAACATCTGATAAACACATCACAATAATCCACACCACTCCAGTCCATCAGTTAATGTCTTGTGACGTGAAAAGCTGAGTGTCTGTAAGAAACAAACCCATCATTAAGAGGTTTCTATCCATAATGTTGCTTCCCCCAGTGAAAAGGTGATCTCGTCTGAATCAGGAGAGAAATATGCACAAATCAAGCATTGTTTACATGTCCAGTACAATTCTAAACAAACATGTGTGTGGATTTTTATTTGAGAGGATGACAGGAGACAAACCTATTATGGATTATAGATTTATAATTAGGCTAGAAGTGACCGTTTCAAGTGAAACCACCTTGATGATGGATGTGTTTCTTACAAACATGCAGCTTTTGCTTTTTGTCTACGAATCATAAGTGCATATCATTGCGAAGTAATGTTTTATTATTTTCAACCACCAGTCATATAGACGCACATTTCACCATTTGCGTTCAATATCCTGAGCAAAAAGTCCAACGGCTCATGTGCAGCTTTTCTTGTCGACTTAGTAGTTTTATGTAAACACGTTTCCTAAACATTGCTCTGCTCAAACATGTATTGTTGTAATTAATAAGACAAATGGAGTCACCTTGTTTCCTGACCTCATGAATATTTGAGATGCACCATATCTTTTTTTTGCACCATACAGTATCATGGCCAATAAAATATACTTGTGGCTGGTAAATTCTGGAGCCATTGGCAGGTGTGTGCTTGTGTGTGAAAGATATTGAGGTTTTATTATGTCTGTTGCTGCTGAATTGTGATCCGGATCAGATATTGAGTGCCATAATTACTTTTGAGTGTTATTGAGAGATTAAGAAGATTCCAGGAAGATGAAGAGGGATCGGGGAATTGCTCCATCCTATTTCCTCTTCCTGCCAAAACCTTTGCCTAAAGCACCTGCCATTTAGACTTTATTGCACAATATAGACTTCTTAAAGTCTGTTTACTCAGTGCGAGAGACATACGTGTGATTGTGTGAGTGTGTGTGTGTGTGTGTGTGTTTAAAAGGTCATTAGTAGCTGTGATGCTGCATATTCGCCTCGGGCAGGATTCCTCAGGTTATGGAGGAAAACTCACCTCAGGCGAGGCAGAGATCAGTGATGCTCTCATGGGCCCTATTCTCTATGTGTGTGTGTGTGTGTGTGTGTGTGTATGTGTAGCCAGCAATTTATTGGTCTGTATGTGCATTTATGTGTGTACAGCTGTCTTTATTTGCATGCATATGCGGTATATATGTGTGCATGCAGGTCTGCAGTAGTTAAAATGACGGCCTCACCAGAGGAACAAATGCACCGGTGTCAGAGAGATGAATAGCTTTGCTGATATTGACTATTTGTTGCTCTTTAAAAAGACTCCAGCATCCGAAGAAGCTCCTCTATACGTATATATTTCAAGTGTGCAGTAACAAACTTTATTACACTCTATAGACCTAAAATGGATTAAATATACTGGAAAAATATCCAATTGATTCCTTTGAGTCCAGAGTGCATTTGTGACAATGTCCGTTGGTTGACAAGCGCCTTACATGCACATCAAATGAGAGCCGTGAGCCGTGGTGTGGACGAGTCGTTTGAGTACCTGACCCTCCTCTACACGGCAGCGCTGGAGACCGAGCGCCGTCCGACTGGAGTGACCGAGCACAGAGTCATTTAAAGCCCTGGAATTACATCCTGCACCGAGGTCGATCGATGGCACGCCTGTCAGAAAGATGAATGGGAGCTTGAGGAACTCCATTTTAATGAAGGCAGAGAGAAGAGAGAGCAACGCTTGTGTAGGTGTGTTGTGTAAAGATACTCCTGTATTACACGCTCTGTAGGTGTCCACCGCAGAAGAGGTCGAGTCGCTCATGAACTGATGGAGACCTGCCCTCCATCACCATTCATCACCCTTAAACACACTTCACCCTTCTTCATACTGTTCGGCCTCCGTCAGGGTCAATGCAGAGACTCCACAAAAAAGAGATCCTGGATTTCTATAGTTTATAAACCATTACATTTGACTTTATGACCAAATAATTATAATATGGTTAGGTTAATATCTATTAAATAAATAGCAATATGAATGTACATCATTGATGTTATGATGTAATATTCAGAGGGTGGAGAGATGTGGGTTTCCCCCGCTCTATATGTCTTCATCTGCTAAATGATTTTTTAATTCCCACTGAATAGGAGTTAAACCTCCCACCTGGGTGACACTTAAAATATTGGCAAGTAAAAATCCAAACTTGCAATAAAATCAGAGAGGGACTTTAACTGTTCAAAATGTTCAGAGGATTTATGTCTCTTTCTTTCCGTATACATTTTATAGCCATCATTTTTATATAATAAAAAAATATATTATTTACCACTTCAACATACATTGTCTATGACCAAAAATGTAAGAAAATATGTATTTTGGTTTGTTTGAGAAAACACAAAATGATACAGTTACAGTGTTTTTTTCTTTCTTTTGATTTAGTTGAGTTGGTTTTGCATCAAACACAATGTGATTTTCGGCAATCGAGATCTGAAAGCAACGGCACATTCTTCCGCTTGGGTGAGCGCTTCGTGGACAGCTTGAAATCAGCCACAGACCAGCAAATCATTGAAAACGTGCTAAAATCCTGACGAGTCACAACAATACAGCGAAGACTAGAAAGCTGCGGTAAATCTTCTCGCCCAAAGAAACCGCAACTGACATAGATTTAAATAAAATGACTGCCGTTTGGCAAATAAATCATTTTACATACTTACACTTTAAGCTTTAAGCTACATCTCAAATGACAGGAGATCAACTTATTATCATGTTTATATTATTTATCCCTTCAACTTATTTTCTCAAATGGCCTTGGTTTGCAGAGCATTCGCAGCTTATATGGACAGAACGCCATATATATATAGTTTATGTTAGTGTGTTTATGCATGTAACATATTTAAGTCAGAAGATGGCAATGACTGTCTTTATGAGTGAGTCATTGAATTGTTCACTTAACCAAGTTGTTCAAAAATCCAAGTGAGTGTCTTTATGAGTGAATCATTGAGTCATTCATTCAACAGATTAATTCATAAACAGTGATTCATTCAGGAACAAAAATCTATCTTCCTTGTCTTGCTAAGAGATACACAACAGTTTATTATGCTGGTAGTTTTCGAACTATTTTCATTTGGCCGAGCAAAAACACACAAACTAACCAGTAGCCTAATATTGTGTGTAAAATATAATTTTCTCTATATTGCCATCTTATTTATTGAACTGTTATATAAAAGCAGTGTCACATTCGCAGTCGTTCTGTTCTCACAATAACCCCTTTAGACTTGACGCTCAACTGTCATTGGCATTACTGCAATCTTTTCGGTTGATTAGCGTCTCGTTTTTAATATCAGAAATAAACCCTGTTTAAGCTTATCTATAGCATGTCAGTCAGAACAAAACCTGTATGTGGGATACAACAGCGACCAAGCTGTACTATGCTTTCATTGTGTCGCTTTCATGTTTCTCTTCATGCCTTCCTTGGTCTGTTGTTTTCTGCAGTGTTGTTGTTTGGTGACTCTCCGGCGCCCCTGTAGGTCTGGAGTCACACTGGGATTGATGAAAGATGCAGCAGGAACGGAGTAACCCATCATTCAGTCAAAATGTGTAGCGTTTTACACCCTGTGAGGTGTGATTGTTTCCTCAGGAGGAGAGGAGAGAAGATGGAGTTGATGGATTATACGAGAGTTTCTCCCCAGAGGTCTCTCGGCCCGTGGGCCGCTCCACTCACACGTCAATATCAGAGATCAATCGAGCTGATCTCTGAGTGTGTGTGTGTGTGTGTGTGTTTCACTGCTGAGATGAGTCTAAATAAGTCAAACACTGTTATGCAGGTCAATCTCATGTCTTGGTCAAAGACAAATATATTATTTCCTTTTGGGCACCATTTATATATATATATATATATTATATATAATATTATATATATATATATATATATATATATATATATATATATATATATAAAATGAGCTGGATGTGTTGATATACTATAGGAATGCAGACTTAGGTGAAACTGCTTTCTGTTCTTTTAAGTCAAAACATCTTTGACAAAAGTCTCAGAGCTGTTTTAAATCAGTCAATCAGGTTGTAAATCTGTTTAACCTTCACATCATGTGTTCATGGCTGATTTGTCTTCTTATGAGCGTGCTCTTTGTCTCTCTCTCGCTCTGTTTTCTTTTTCTTGCTGTTTGCACGAGCATAGCATTTCTCTGTGGCATGCACTGTGCAGCTGTAGTTTCATCCCATTCAGTTTGTTTACAGGTAACAGAATATTAATGCCTTTAAGTTACTTACATCAGTAGTTTTCAACTGGTTTGCTCTGATCAGGTCATGGACAACATATATGCTAAATGCAATTAATACTTAATTAAACTAATTGCATACAAGGTAAAATAAAACATGACTCTGCTCATGTTAAGTAAAGGTTCACCAGCAACTGGGATAAATATAATTGAATGCAATTCAAGAGATATTTAGAAACAGAAAGCATAATATTTCCTATTCAGGATTTGTTCTATTAATAATGTGGAGACATAAAATTCCTTCTTTGTGTTAAATATATATTATATTATTATATAAACATGTTATTTTAGTGTGATTCTAGAACATATTATTTATTATATAATCATTTTATTTTATATAGTATTTATAGAATTTTGAATAAGATTGTATTATTTCTATAGTGTGCATTTCAATTTTATTTAATATTTTAGTACTGTTATGTGCCTTTGTTATTATTATTATTAATATTATTTTTTAAGTTTGAGTTTTATTGCCAAAGCAATAATTTCCACTTACATGTTCCATTTATATTTCAGCTAATAAACTAATTATTCATTCATTTTTAAAATGTCAAAAAAGCACATATTTTATTATTGTATTTATTTATTTATTTTAGTAACAGTTTTATTGTTAACCATAACAACACATAACTTTAGGTTAGGTAACGTTATGTGTCTTTCTCATTTTAATTAATATTAATATTAATTGTATATTTATTCTATTAATATTAATTGTATTTTTTATTGCTGCTATTTCATTTTATTTTGGTCTTTATTCCAGTGTTTTAGTACTTCATCTTAAACATCTTTTCATTTCAGTAAGTTGCCAAAGTTAGATTTAAAATTAATTAATTAATTTATTTATTCTAACAGTTCTTGTATTCTGTTGAATCTTTAATGTCCAATATAAAATCTGATACAAAACCAGTTGAGAAGCATTGACTATTATTAATTGTGTCAGTAATATCTGACACCGAGCAAGTTAAACATTGAGCATCCATGTTTCTTGTTTACAGCCACAAGCATAGCTGTGGCTTTCACTGTATAGACATCACCACTTTGGAAGTGATTCCTATGGAAGGATCATTTAGGACATTCACCGTTGCATCTAAATGCAGTCGATGCTCTCGAAGCATTCAGTGATATTCAGGTGGCTAGTGTGCGGTTTGCTCGTGGAACAGCAGCACAGCTTTCTTTGGAGAAGGTCACAACTGTGAGATTCATTCTTTGGGAGCTGGCGCCGTAAAAATGGTGCCGCATCCCAGAGGAGGATTTGCATTTTTTCAGGCTGAGGGAATGTTCTTACGCAAGCCTGCTGACACGCTGCCAGAGAACACAGCGGCTGGCCGTCCACTCCTCCCAGCCGCTGACTCTGCTTTCCTTTCCACTTTGTCTTTCTTTTGTGGCTGTATATCTCTCTGCGTGGATTATACACACACACTCTCTCTCTGTCTCTCTTTCCTTTCAGACCTGACCTTCAAGATCCACTTCCTTATTCCACATAGTCACAGCACTACATTGTGAATCTAAATGAGCATACATCATAACTGTCTTTACACAACATGTAAGGAATACTACTGCATACTATATACTGTTTTCTAGGAGTTGCACTGACTAGTCAGAGACCGTTTATGCCCAATGGCATTAAAATTATTAATTTACATGCTGAACACTGACTAGTCAACTAATTTTCTGTTTAACTAGTGAAAAAAAGCTGTCGTGCAACCCATTACTGTATACTGCTCACTCGTTTTTTTATTGTATGCAATGCAGTATGCAGTAATATATATTTTTAACTGTAGTATGCAGAATCGTTTACATTTTTAAATTTATTTGTGTATTTTTTTTTTTTGGGAAATTGGTAAAATGTGACCTTGGACCACAAAAGCAAGTAGCACGGGTCTATTTGTAGCAATAGTTAAAAATGCATTGTATTGTTCAAAATTATGTATTTTTCTTTCATGACAACAAATCATTAGGATATTAAGTACAGACCATACACCTACCATAAATATATAAAAACGTACTTTTTAATTAGTAATATGCATTGCTTAGAACTTCATTTGGACAAATGTAAAGGTGATTTTCTCAGTATTTAGATTTTTTTGCAGCCTTGGATTCCAGATTTCACATAAAATATTTCATATAAAAAAATATTTTTAGTTGCCAAGATGACTTTCTCATTTTCCTGTTAGTTTTTTACACCACAGTTCAAAGTTAAGTGCATTGCATTGTAGTCTGCATTAATTTGAGTAAAGATACAGTAAAATAGTAATATTGTGAAAAATTATTGCATTTTAAAATAACTGTTTTCTATTTGAAAAAATGTTTAAAAACATAATTTATTTCTGTCATGCAAAACGTCTCAGGTTACGAATGTAACCATGGTTCCCTGAGAGGGAACGAGACACTGCGTCCTCTGAAGGGACACTATGGGGAACACCTCGTCGTGACCCGTGTCTGAAGCATACTTTGAAAAAACGCCAACTCGTTGGCCGGCGACAGCGTCTGACGTCACTACCGGCGCGACTATAAATAAGCGACCGGAGAGCACGTCATTTATCTTCTTCGTGAAGCTTGCGTCCGAAGCATGGCAAGGGATCTAGAGGACGCAGTGTCTCGTTCCCTCTCAGGGAACCATGGTTACATTCGTAACCTGAGACGTTCCCCCTCAAGGGAACTTCGAACTGCGTCCTCTGAAGGGACACTATGGGGAACAGTATACCCATGCCGCCATGCTGAGGGGAGCGCAGGCCAGACCATGGCGAACACTAAGTACCAACTCTACCATTTCTATGGGAGTTGCCCCTAGGACGTTTAGACAGCTGTCTGTGACACTATCCCTTACGGCCAAAGGCCTAAGCTACATACCCAATTTAATTGATCAGGGCCTCGACCCGGGGTAGAGCTTAAAGGCTTGGAATAGGAGGATTCCTTTAAAGGGATACGGCTAAGAAACCAGTATTATACAAAGTCTTGCCTGTCACACAGGGGCTACCGTTTGCTCTTGCAAAATTTTCCGAAGGAGCTGTCTCAACAGAACTCTGGTAGCAAAACCCTGCTAGATAGGTATTCAAGGATACCTGAATGGAGTGGCGCCCAAGATGAACGGGGCTTTACACCAACTCAAGAAAGGGCACGAAGCAACCGCGCGAAGCCCTTACCATAAAGGATTTTTAGAAAGAACGCAGAGCCTTAGCGTGCGAACTTACCACAGAGTGGATTTCAGAAAGTGCGTAAAGAATACACGTGCACACTTACCATAGTATGGATTTTAAAATACTGTTCTAGGGAGGGGTTCTCGTGGCACTCTGAAGGGGAAAAAACAGAGAACACCGTCAAATGAGAGGAACTCTGAATTCAGAGTAGCGTACTAACACGTAACCCTTTTCTGGGAAAAAGGGGCCCGTTGTTAAAACTACTGCGAGAACCGCCCAAATATCCCTTGATGAGGGAAGCAATGCTTGAGTGTAAACAAATGCACTCCGGCTGAAAGGAGCCAAAGGAACCAAAGTCTAAACATCTCGAAAAAGGGAACGAAGCTGAGCGCGTAACCCTTACCATACAGGATTTCAGAACCACTTTAAGAAGTACACAGAATGTAGCGTGCGTACCTACAGGTTCCTAAGCATCGCAGAGATTCTGAGCCACACGGGAGAGGCAAGCTCCAAACTTACAAACCTCTTTGGACGAGGGGAGCATCACCTGAGGCAGTAAAAAAAACCAGGAAGAATTCTGTAACTACCACCTCCTCCCTTCCCACTGGATGTGGCAGTGCATATAAGCGGTCAGGAGGCCCCTCAGGGTGACCTGGCCAACATTCATGAAATC
>NC_039252.1:19557785-19696653 GCF_003368295.1 Carassius auratus
TGAATTGTCAAAATGATCATATGAATACATAACAAAAAAGTAAATGGGCATAAATTAACTATATATTTTCTTTACAAAAGATGGAAAATGCTCTGTATATGATAATCTTGCTGAGTTTTCACGTTCATAAAGCATGATAAATCACAAAAGACTTCCACAGCTGTCCAACTGTATTTAATCCACAGTACATACAGTTATACATATGAGAGCACTGAACCACCGACCTGGTAAGAAAACTGTAAAGGAGCGAGTCAGTCCAGATCAGTATGTCAACAGGAGTGTAAAATGAACCTGTAGTATGTCTCCATTCATCATCGAAAACTTGTTGGGAAAGTGATTCTTGGAAATGATTTGTACAGCAATCTGAAAGTTTTGGCAACAAAACAAGATGGGTACAAATCATAAAACCTTTGAGAAATTTCACCATATTTATTTAATTCACTGAGCTTGTGTTGTGAAACACCTGTGCACATTAATCATGACAGCATTTACATGTCAAAAATACTGTAGATGTCAACAATTTACCAATATTTATATGCATTTAACATCTGCCTTTTAATATATGCAATTACTCAGATGACAGTTTAAAAAAAATATGACCGGATTTGGGATTAACGCTAAAATCATTTAAATATTTGGTAGTAACAATTACATGATGATCTATATAGACAACAGCATATTCGGAATAACTATAAATTGGAGGTTTGTAGTGTGACCCATTACTGAAGGGTACTGGAAAGTGTACGAAAGCTCTTCTGTGACATGCAAAGTACAAAAGTGGCTATAATCTGAAGATATAATACTCACACACTGGCCTACAAGCGAGGCCACAAATGTTTAAACGGATGTTTGCCGTGTAAAAACTGGCTCTAATGTTGATCACTAAATCGTATGATTCCCTGCGATGTAATTTGGAAATAAACCTCAATGGAGTTCATCAACTTGCCCAACATTGGTGGAAAGTAGCTTGAAAACAGGTTATAGAAGTAGGTTAGTTCAGACTGCAAAAGTGTGTGTTTGGAATAACGTAACGGAAATCTGCAATTACCAGACTAAGAATTTGTTCAGTGGTTAACATTCAAATCATATACCAACAAGGGGTACAAGTTCACAAACCTTTCAGCATATTCAATGGAGAACCCTGATGTCTAGTACCAAACTAGACACATTAAAACTTTACCTGTGAAGACTAGTAATACCAGCCCAAATGCCATTTTGGAGTTGTACAGCACCAATTTAAACTTGGCCGTTATGGAGCGAATTTATCACTGAAACCACTTTCACGATTCTGATTCACATTACGTGAAAATTTCAACGCGATTCCAGAGTACGTCTCCAGAAGGTCTGCAGAATAAGAGCGTTTTTGAACACGTGTAGGTGCACGTGCTCCTTGCCTTGTTTGTTTGCTGAACTGATTGTCCATGCGGTGGCGGTGGTGGCATTGTGTGGAGTTTTGCTACGGAAACACCGTCAACGATTATGCACAAGGAGAAACATCATTGGTCCGTTAAAAGAAGCATTTCAGAACTGTTGGACAAAAGAATAAAGCAACACATGGAAACCTGAAATATCCATCATCTTATGACGCTACAGAAATAAATAAATTCTGACCGTAACATATCCTATATAGTGAAATTTACATCTTTACAGTATCTACACTGTTTGAAGTCCCATTCAGAACATCCACTCCAGACGAAGGCCACATTCAAAGCCTCCCGGTTTGAATCGTAGAACAAGTCCGCACATGCAGCATGGCTATTCCAGTGTGTTCATGATACAGAAACAAACCACGAACGGTTTCACGACTCTGTCATGCTGTGCGATCTAAAATGGCGAAAATTAAAAGCACAATTTCTATATACTTCAAATCACTTACATATGAACATATGGACAATATCATAGAGAACCGAACTTTAAAGGATTGAAGTTGATCTAAAATGATCTAAAATCTTAAAAACATTATACATGTGCCATCGAAACACTTGGGGAACTTTGCTACAATGCATCGGAAACGTCTGACGTATTCGGGTTCATATGATCTGCCTGGTTTTGGCACATTTCTTGCTTTTCGATATATTGGAGAAATAGATAATCGTGCATATGCACACAAAATACCCTGCCATAAATAATAAGGGTCATGTACTACACGCCAACGTTATGTAACGACATGAGATGGTAACAAGGACCTCCACTATTCAACTAGTGCAAAAAAACAATGAGGTTATGCAGTTGCAGAACTACAGCTTTTGAAATGAATCGTTTTGGCCGTCGACAGAATTGAGCGAGTCGAAACGATCCCCCAGAAATGAGTGCAAAGGATTTCGAGAGGAAATGCTCAAGTGAAATCTTGGAAAAATTGTCCGTCATGCAAATACAGCGAGCTGCTCGGTACATCCTCGATGGGAAATTCTCTCCACGTCGCCAGCAACCGCAGCAGCGGGAAAGTTTTACTTCAGCAGGTGTGGAGTGTGCTTACGATCGTGTTTGGTGGCTCAGAATTGAACAAAACGTTGAAGAAGAAAAAGAAACGTGACCCAGCAGCCCATGTCGAGGTGGCATCCCGGAGGTATTGCAAGCAGATGGCCTTATAAAGGGATAGCTGTTCCTTTGAGAGTCTGTTGGTATTCTGAATACAAAGTTAAGGCCTCTGATGACCTGCAGACGGAGTTTGGTGTGATGGGATTCAATCCTTATTGCCAAATGCTGCTGGGATTCGACTCTGAGAGGCTGCCGGGATGGGCCGGGCCAACGGAAACCAATGAGAAGAGGGATGTGAAATGGCCTCTGGGTCTTCTCCGCTCCTCGAGTTCATGGCTACCCTGAGCAGGTAAGAGGAGGCACGTATTTACATGTGTGGGAATCTCGGAAGGGGAATGATGGGAAAAGCGGGAAAAGTCCATACCCACCCAACAATCAATTTTTCAGTCCCAAAAGTACATTCAATAAAGTCAGATGCGAAGGGCACGACCCAGAGCGATGCTTAAGGCGCTAGATTTCTGGAAAATGTTTGGCTGCCGGACTAAAATAATTTTTTTAAACATGAATGAAAACAATTCCCATGCAACAAAAGTAATGCAGTGAGGTTCGCTCACATAGTCTGTTATAATACTGTGAGATTTCGTTGTCTCCGATCCTGCAGCCCCATGTGCCTCCAGAACGACGTGCCACCAGAATTTGGACCCTGTGGGTGGAGCCTATTTTGGGCTCAAGGCTCCGCTCTCAAGTCTGCTGGTTCGACCCCAGCAGCCGGCAGCGATGCTCATGCTCCTCTGGGCACGTTCTGCACGCTCACGGTCACATTCTGATTGGCTCTGTGCACGTTCAGGACGTCCTACCTGCACAGGCGTGGTGGAGGATGTGGGTTGGGAGGAAATGGTACGCAACAGGTGATTGCGCTTCCGCAGGAAATCCCCACTGCCGCCAAGCCCAAAACTGCCTTTCCGCAGGACCATGCGAGTGCTGCCGGTCTTGGCGGGTCTCGATCTCTGATTGTATTCTAGCTGAGACAAGTGAGACGCGTAGCCATCGGCGATGAACTGTGAAGAGAGAACGACAGGTCAGTGAGAATAAAGCATTATTGCATTTAGCTCCCAAACTCTGGAATAGCCTTCCTGATGGAGTTCAGGGTTCAGAAACACTCTCTCTCTTTAGATCTCAATTAAAGACATCTCTTTAGCCAAGCATTCACATAATGCATCTCATAACCTTGTAGTACTTCAGCTAGATTTGATCAAATGCACATGATCATTATTTTGCTTGGATTGAATATCATTTTTGCATGGTTTTTCTTCTCTGTTTCTGCCATGAGATTAGCATCCTGAGGTAACTAGGAATTAAACAAGCTTCAGTCTGGATCCAAAACAGCTGAGAAGAGATGATGCCAACCCCTCAGAGGACCTCAGATGATGCCATCCCTCTACCTACACACAAAACTACCAAATTTTGCTACATGTCTGAATGCAACATATAATCGTTGCAGTTAATAGTGTTCACCATCTGTTTGATTACATTATTAAATAACTGCATGATCACTGTATGATAATTTCTGCCATATGAACATTACCTCAAAATAATCAACACCGATAAGCTATTACTACACATAATTTAGAGACATTTTCTGTAAAGCTGATTTGCAACGATTTGTATTGTGAAGAGTGCTATACAAAAACCTGAATTTAACTGAACTGAGGGTGCATAAAAACAAAGTATAGAGGAAAAACTGTGCATAAAGATACCTGACACTGGTGCTGCATTTTTTTCGTTGGTCTCCCTACGATGTAGATCTGTGATGGAGGCAGACCCAGTGACGTGTACACAGAGATGTCCTTAGTGGAGCCATAAGCAGCAAAGATCTTCATATGTGCCTACAAAACAGCAGGATGATTTTAACAGTTAACAGTTTAAATAGAAGCAGAGACTGACACATTACATGTCTAAGATCGGTTTAAACACCATCCCTGCCCTTTGATGCTCTTGTTTGAAATGTATTTCATGTCTTTATATACTGAGACGCCAATACTAAAGAACAACACGAGCATCACGCATGCTTCGGTATGTGTAGTAGACGAAACTTCACCGCTCGTTCACACAGAGACCTATTAGTAACTGATTGAAAATTACTCAAACGTGAATTATAAATAATCGTGAATTAATTTATCGATTTCAATAAATGCTTTTATATGGATTTAAGATCAATGCATTCCAAATAATAGAAATGTATTACCCACATCCCCTTTGCAGTAGAGGAAGAGTGTGTGTATATTCTCACCTCTGTGATGAGAGACTTGAGGAAGTTGGCTTTGTGTCGGAGGGGGTCATGTACGAGCCCGTCACAGAAGGACACGATCCCGTGAGGGAAGTTGTGCTGTGAAAGCCAGGCCACCACACGCTGCTTCTGCATGTCTGGACGTCCCGTCACGTACACTATCAGGTAACCCAGATCCTGCCAGTGCCTAAACCAGGACCAACCAACGTCAGGAACACCAACATTACAAATGACTGGCCTGTGAGCATTCTTAACCCTCTAAAGCCTGACATACCAAATTAGTCAGAAAATGTTGTTTAAACGGAACAGTTTATTGAACCTTTATAGACTCATATAGTGTGATATAGTGACCTTATATTGTGTAGGAGGAAAAACACCTACATTTTGCTCAATAGCACGAACCAAGGAAAATTATGCAATATAAATATCAATTGTCACTCCATTTCTCCAATAATTTGACTTTGTACAATGAGATTTAAATGCTTAGTTTTAAGATCAAAGCTTTGTTTCAACACAATGGAATGCAATACAATGATGATTGACAAATAAATGTTACTCAAAAGCCTGATGAACATATTTGAGTGATTTTAATATTCTAACATTTGTAGCTTTATTTGTGCAAAAAAAAAAAATTATGCATGGATAAATTGCTTCAGTTCAGTAAGTGTTCATCTTAAAATAATAATAAATAATAAAATATTTAGATGTATACTAAAAGGCCTATGCTTGCTAAAAAAAAAGGATGAACTATCCAACTATCAACAGCTATCAAGATAATTGCTCTTATTTTATCACAGTAAAATATTACCAAACAGTAAATTTTTATAAAGATAATTTTGTAATCTTCTAAATGTATTAACTAAAGTAACTAAAGATGTATAAAAACAAATAACATAAATTAAAATCATAAATACAAATATTTAAAAAATGATTTTAATACAAGCAGGAAAAAAACGTACTATATTTGCATAATTCATTAAAAGGAATGGCTTTTCTAGGATAATTGCCCTTATTTTATTATATTAAAATGTTACAAAAATAGTAAAGTTTAATATAATAAAGGTATCAATTTTAGCATTAACTTTTAAATCTATTTAAATAGCTTAATAGAAATTGAAAAAAATAATAATAAATAGGAGTTTCTAATTTTGAAATATTACTAACAATATAAAAGTTCTTGTTTATAAAAAATTAAGCTTTCACATAAAAAAAAAAAGGCACATGAACCACAACCAGATGTTTTTACAGTTATGCTCAAAGGCTTGCTGAAGGGTCTAAACTATATCAATCAGACGACAGAAGGCATAAGATTGTGCATAACAGTTTTTTTCACTAAAGTTTCAATCATTTTGATCATTTAATGAAATCTGCATATCAAACATGGTGCATTAAGCTGTACAGAGTTTATAAATTCAGAGAGAAAAGCCCTCACCTGACCACATCAACCGCTCCAGCTCGCACTTTAGGGTCGCTGCCCATGATGGACACGCTGGCGGCAAACGAGCCATCGATGCTGAACACGACAAACTCAGTGCCGCGAGGCAGCACCGTCAGGTAACTGTCAGCAGATGTGTGGTCACCCCTTCAGACACAGAGAATATCATTCAGCTCATGAAAATACAAGCTTTTGTGCACAGGATAAATGTAGATTTCAGATGTACCTGACCACCATTTTGACCGGATACACGCCGATGCTCAGCCGCCTGTTCTCGGGAATGGTGTAGAAAACCCGGCCGCTGCTATTGGTCAGTTCTGTGCTGAAATACACCCACTCACCCGATGGAGGCTGGGTCATGATGTGGATGTCCACCTAGAACACGGCACAAAAATGAGATGAAATGATTTAGCAGGGAAACTGAACAAGATGTCAATGGAAAATAAAACTAGACTTAGAATAAATGTTCCCTCTATTCATATACTAAATGCTTGTTTTCTTAAAAAAAAACTAGCTTTTTGTTTTCTATATTTTTGTTTTATTTTTATTTATTATACAATTAACATAAAAGCAAAAAAGGCCTCTAACACTACCAGCATTCAAGCATCTACCAGCATCTACCTGCTCTATTCTTTCTATTCTGTTTTCATTTTACTTATTTTTAATTATTATATAATAATATGCTGTGAACTGCGTTAAGCTAACTGAAACTTGTCACTTTGCATATCATTGCTCTTTTATTGTTTTTGATTGCTTCCATCTGTAAATCGCTTTGGATAAAAGTGTCTGCTTTCTGAAGAACGCGAGTGGAGTTAAGGTGGTCTTACTCATTTTTCACTGGGCTCTACACAAACTGAAGTTCACAGGTCACTAACCTTCTCTCCCGTCAGTGTGACCATGTCCAGCGGCCCGTACATGAAGCGACCCGTGACCACCTGATTGCCGTCCTCCGTAAACACAGCATCATTCACACGGTGGTTTGCCGTAACGTTCTTTAACACGAAAACATCTTTACGTCAAACATACCCTTAATGGATTTAAAAGTAATTTGGGATTTCAGCGGCGTTGAGGTGCCCGTCTCACCCTGATCTTCACGTGGGTCCTCTTCCTTATCCACTTCTCCCGCGGTTTGGACGGAGTAAATTCTGACACCTCCTTCCCATCCAGTTCCAAAATACTGGAGTTCTCATGCCTCATTACCTGAGAGCCGGAAAAATTATTAAAAAAATTACATTTGCTCAATTTCTTTAGGAATTGTTTTTATAGAATGATTGTTTTAATGGTGAATAAAATGCTACTTTATGCAATAAATCAATTTATGCACTAAGAATTAACAAGTAACGTCCCCAATCTGTACGTTCCCCAATTTCAAAATCAGTTATATTCCTTGCTAGATGAAGCATCACTAAAATACAATTGTTTTGTAATTAATCAAATTTTTTTGCAATTCTAATTTTTTTTATATTGTTTGGCAAGCCCTTATTTCACTACGAAAACGGTAAAGGTTAATATAATAAACAAAATTATATAACAGTCTTTTAAACATTAAAATAACTATAAAGTAAAATATACAAATAACATTCATGACCGTAATTAATTTTATTTAAAAATATAAATTAAAAAATATCATACTTATTCAATAACAGAATACATAAATAATGAATAAAAAATATTTTCATAAAAGCCATAAAAAACATTATCAATTAAATTACATATGTCCAATTTAATTAAAAGAAATTGCTAATCTAAGATAATTGCAGTTATTATTTTAAAATGATATCAAAAACAGAAAGGTTTAATTTAATAAATATTACAATTTTATTATGGTCTTTTAAACATATTTAAATAACTAAATAAAAATGTATAAGTTCAAAAAACGGCTTAATCATTTTCTAATTAATTAATTTTGTATTTGCCAAATGTTATTAAAAGGAATGTTTTTTCTAGGATTATTGCCTTTTTTATTATTGAAAATAGTAAAGTTTAATATAATAAAGATTAATATTTTATAAAAATCCTTTTAAACATTTAAACAACTAAATATAAAATGTATAAAATGCAATAAAATTATAAATTAATAAAACAAATTTAATGCATTTTAGTAAAATCCAGAATTGTGTTTTTTTTTTTATTTGCCTAATTTCATTACAATCAACTACGGACAATTATCCTAAAAGAGCTGCTCTTTTTCTTATGCAGTACTCTCAAGTGTACCTGCAGAGCAAATATTTCTGGGTGCAAATAACAGAATTAATATTTTATAATCTTAAATCATATGGTAATCTTCACCTGTCGGAGCAGGAAAGACACAACGTCTGTTGATTCCCAGTAGGAGGCGTGAAACAGGTGAGGTAGAGCCACGGTGGGGAACGCAGTCAGAGCATCAGGACAGTACAGGGCGAAATCAATGCGCTTCGTGCCCCACCAGCGAGCAGCGACTGCAGGAGAGACGACACGGGACGTTCAGTCATGCCTGTCCAAACCATTACTGCTACAACAGCAGCTTCAAACACCATCACAGATTCCTCTTTCATCTGTACATAATTCATGAACGTTTCAGCTGCTGGTTCTAGGACAGGACGAGGTCATGTGATGCAGGATTGCTTCAGGGCTCAAAAGGAATTAAAGAAATGGAAAGTTGTTGTTTTGTAATGGGCACTGGGCCATGTGAGGCTGTGGCGCACATCTACTGTCTGCTTCCTCCCATGACCCATTGCAAAGACAATCAAGAACACAACCCTGTTTTTGGTTTGTTATTCTTTCAATTGGGGTTCAATGTTCTTGAACGGCCTTTAGTTCTCTACAACTAGGATTGGGAATCGAACAACAGTTCTTTTTTAAAACTGGTTCTATTTTGACTGGGAAGATTGGGGGTTGTGAAAAAATACAATCAACAGACAATGTATCCTTGTATTGCGTCGTCCTCACTGGTTGCACGCAACAACAAACCTAAAGTGTGAACGGTGTAGTCCGAAACACAAATCTCTCTTATGAAGTGGTTTTAAATAAATCATTTTAAAAGAGGCTCACTTATCTCTAAGTGTTGTAAAAAACGAATTCTTGAAAATGTAATTTAAAAAATAGGTAAGCATAATAAATAATAACAATTTTGCAATAAAAACAATTTTTGCATAACAGCAAAATTAACAATTCATTATCACTGATCTATATGCAAATATAATAATTTTATTTTATAGAATATTATATTTATAATAATTACAATATATTTTTTTTAATGTTCTATAAAAATAGTAAACTTTTTTCATTAATAATACTTTTTTATAAATAATAATTTGGTTAGAATCATTTTAAATAAATAAAACATTAGATACTTTACTGAGAAATGAACAAATCATGTTCCTATTCTATAAGCTAAATTTGATAATTATTTGCTTAATATTCACAAATAATACATTTCAAATTATTTATAATTATATTTTATTAATGATAATTTGGTTAGAATAATTTAAAATAAAAAATAAAACAATCTATACATTTTCACAAAATTAACAATTCATGACCTTGATCTGTGTGAAAAATTCATAATTAGTAATCTATGATTTAATATTCAACAAAATAATATAATAATAAATTATATTATATTATTTGGGTGAATATTAAATTATTTGCACAATAATATGGATCGTGATATTATTATTATCTTTTTTAATTATTATTTCTTTCAAATGACTAATGTATTTTTTAATAATTACATTAAAATGTTATCAATATGAGTACATTTTAATGTAATAAAGATAACAGTTTTGTAATAATCTTTAAAATTTTAAGATAAAAATAAAGATATTTTAATGTAAAAATTAAGTAATTTAGCTTAATATCTAGTTATGATCACTTATTGTATGTGGGTGCTTCGTCACAATTATTTGAACAAAATTATTAAGTGAAAACAGAATCACTAAACTCCTTGTGATTCCCATCCTTATGTATAAGCGACCGCTAACTGAAGACATACACGCCATGAGCATGATGCACAGCCAGATAATGGGAGCAAGACAAGTCAACATCCTTAAAAAAAAGACTTGAGGGTTTTCATCATTCAGAGCAAACCCAGAGCGGTTCAGGGCTCAGGAGATGAAGAACCAGAGCGCCAGTGCTGAGCTTTAAAAGGAAGGGGCATGAATTCAAAAACAAGGGCATCAGCGCTGGGGAGGTCAGAAAGAAAACAGGCTGAAGTTTTGGAGGACTAAACAAGGAAGTAGGAGGGATTGCAGGGAATGCAGTAATGCAGTAAACGCAGGCAAACAGGAGAGCGGGTGCATCTTTGAGGGTCCAGGAGACCCTGACCGGACGTCCACCCACGCTCCAAGTACCTTGCTCGATGTCCAGCGGGACACATGGAGATGGCGGGTCTGAGGCGAGCGAGGGTGAGGGCTCAAAGCCTAGAGAGACGCTCTGCTCTGAATCATCCAAACAGCTGGAATCCTGCCTTTCTACCTGCTGCTTATTTTGCACTTTGCTGGATTTGGGGGAGGGGCTTCGGGAGCCGCTTTTATAATAGGGAAGGGCCAAATGGGACAAAAGACTGAGCTTTTTGGAGAGACTAAGTTGGCATGCTTGTGCTACTAGAGAAAAAAAACATACATAAAAACAAGAGTAGTCAAAATATGAACATGACATTTGAGAGTTCCTAGCTATATCTGCAGCATTAAGATGTTTGCTGTTAATATTTCTGTGGAAACCGTGATGCACTACCATAATTTAGGAAAGACTGAATAAACTGATCAAATGACACAAAGACTTATGATGTTATCAAAGATTTCTACTCCAAATAAATGTTGTTCTTGAACAGGATTAAAAAATTATAATAGTTTCTACAAAAAAATATTATACAGTAAAACATTGATAATAAAAGTTCGATTTTTTATTAAATAAAAAATAAATAAAAACAAAATGTGTGTGTAATTAGAGATTATGCATATAACATTTGCAGAAATAACATTGTTATTTGTATAATAATATTTAAATGTTTTTTATGCTTAATCTTTCAACATTAATAATGACATTGTAATAATTTTAAAAATTAAAAATTAACTAGATTAAATTAATCAGAATGTAATTAAAGACAACAATAATAATCACTAATCACATAATCTATGCACTACTGCAAATTAACAAAATTTTAATTCATGCTCAATGTCTGATGAAAATTCATGATTCAAAATGACACATACAAATATTAACAGTTACTTTAAACCTAACAGTTTTTACTGTATTTTTTATTATATAAATGTAGCCTTGTAGAGCATAAAAGATATCTTTCAAAAACATTTTAAAAATTAAAGATTCTGAACTTTTAAACCATAATGATTATATTCATATATTAACTTACTCCATATGCATTGTAAATGGGAAAAAAAAGTGTTTTGTGGTAAAAACACCAATTACACCATTGCTGCAATATAATATAGTTTATATCTATATTTGTATCTATACTGTATTCTGCTAATCGACTTACTGTTGGCGATGTTGGAGGCGGTGTAACTGTCCACTAACCCCGACACCTGGCTGGCGATGCTGGTCTCACTGGCTCTGCGTGCACTGCGGAAGGCTGGAATGGATGCTGGAGACGAAGGGTTGGAGTGATCCGCAAACATGATGCTGTGTGACTGCATCGCATCCGCTGTGAGGACCAAAACCAGCAATTACTCACACAGACCAGGAAATCTGACAATTCAGTACTGACTAAATCTTCGTTCCAAAACCTAGTGTGCTGCCAATCTAGACAGCAGTCTAATAAGCATTACACGTGCGCTCACAGGGCAGCATCGAGATCTCACTAGACTTTGGAACGGAGCTTTAATGATGCATCATTATTCGTTTGTAAAAGGGCCATTTGATTCAAAATGATGAAAGGAAGTGAAAGAAGATGCAAACATAAAACCAGAGAGATAAAAGTAGTAAATATTGACCCGGAGTCTATTCTGACAAATTCTGAAAGGATTTAGGAGAGCATTAACAGCTGATTTAACTTGAAGGCCTCATGGGGCATTATTTGCCAAATACACATGCAACCATCATCAGAATCAGGATTTGTCATTAGTCGAGACACTTGCATATTATTCTTATTTTATTGTTATTTTAAAGGTGAAGTGTGTCATTTATATTCATTAATATATATAAATGCTGGTTTCCAAACAGGTTTCCTCAACACTGCCCATAGGTTTGACCGTTATATTTTTCACCAAAATCAAAAGAAATAAATATTTAGAAATTTAAGAACGATTATTTTCATAAAATTAAGCACATGTCCAAAAGCATTCCACATAACAAATAAATATAAATATAACATACTATTAAAATAATAATAATTACTGAAATAATTAAGGAAAGACAAAAATGTAATTGTAAATGTAATATCATATCATTATATATTGTCAGTTAACAACGGCTCCTTGTAGTAACAGCTGCTCTATGTGAAATCACGCACGTGATGGTATTTACTGCTGATTAGAGAACCGGCTTTACTGATGAGATGCGCATTTATGATCGGCCGATATTTATCCTGCACCCCTAATACACATATACACGCATTGATCACACTTCACCTCTAAATTCAATATCATCAGTTCCACATTGGAGCAACCAGTAGAAGGAAGTCAGTCAGAACTCAAAACGACAAGCCCAAATCAGAGAATCAATGTCAGAGCAGACGCACAAACACAGCTAATGTGAAATGAGGGCACAAGCCACACAGGGTGACACACATAACAGGGGCGATTAGGCTAAAGGAATGCAAGAAACCAGGAATGGCTACACACACTCGGCGGGGGCCGGCATGGCTTGCCAGTTGAGCACAGGGACGGGAATGGAAGTCTCGCTGATGCCATCCTGACAGCGCTGGGCGGCACAGCTCACACTCTCCAACAGGAGGTGAGGGTTACTCTGGATGGTTTCCACTGCCACATGTCAAACCCAGCGGCATGAGGGACGTGGAGACATGAGAGCAACGGGAAGGGGAGAGAGACAAAGAAACAGAAAATAAAGACAAATAACAGACAGAAATGACACGAACCGAGACACGAGAACAGCAGTCATGAAGCAAACTCACGGCAGAACTGCAGTGATGGACGATGCTCTTTTACAAAGTGCTGCTTTAAACCATTAAAATAATGATGAAATACAGGTGATAACACATTGGCTGTTTACACTGTTTTGGGTGGTACAATGACAAATTCAAGTTCAAACGATGCTCTGTGATCCATCAGAAATGCATGTGACCGCAATGCATTCGTAGTGTAAAAGCTACTGTAATTTGTCCAAATGGATCCTGGACAAAAGACCGTCTACTCACCTGTCAATCATCCATTGCACTAAAACAAACATGTAAAGTAGACATTTATGTGCAGCTTTCTGGGCTTTTTTTTGGCATATTTTACATTTTTAATCAAATGCAGTTAAGTCATCACAAACCGAATGATGTATGCAGCAGAAAACATACATTATAGGAAACATACTAAAACTAAAAACATTAACATTTCTGTAACTTGAAATGAAAATTTTAAAACACTGAGTGAAATAAAATAATAATAAATAATAATTTTATTATAAATAATAAAATAATTTAGTTTCAGCTAGTTGCCAAGGAAACATTTCTCTTTTTACCCTGATGCACTAAAAATAAAAACAAACAAACAAACAAAAACCTACACACACATATTAAAAATAAATTAAAACAAAAACAAAACAAACTATAAAAATATGAAAAAATATTTTTGAATTATATTAAATTATTATTTAAAGAAAATCTATAAAAATATTAATTTCAGCTACTTACCACGGCAAAACTTATTATTGTCATTTAAGTTACCTTGATGTACTAGATACATTTTATATAGACATTTAAAAAATTAACAAATAAATACTAGAAAAAAAATACAAATAAACTTTAACTACAATTAAGAGAATTTTTTTTGAATAATTAAAAAAAAAAAAAAAAACTTTTTTACAAAAACTATAATCATATCTCAAAAGTAAAACAGTCATAAAGTCAGGGACAGTCCACCCAAAATCCAATCATGAGTGGTCAGAGGAGATGCATGTTAATAGCAAGTGAAAAACAATGCTCTGTCTCGCCTGACCACTGGTGATCAGATCTCTCCACTCTTACCCAGCAGCACTGACTGGCCATCGCCCAGCGGGAAGCGCTGGTATCGCGGCACACTAAACGGTGGCATCAGATGGAAGCGCTTCTCCAGCAGAGGCTCCAGACGTGAGGCGGAGGGATCCGCCGGGTGGAAAAGGTTGTAAACCTGCTGGCACGCCGGACGAAGATGAGCCACTGTAGGACGGAAGAATGAAAGAAGACATGTTAAAATTTATCTCAAATTCTAGTTTCCATTTAATAATATGTAAATACACATATTTTACTCAGCTGCTTTGTTATTTTGAATTGTACACTGCAATTCAAAAGTGTGGGGTTAGTTAGATTTTTTTATATTTTGAAAGACTCTTCTGAGACTTTCTTATTTGCTGAAAAATACAGCAAAAACAGTAATATTGTGAAATATTATTAGAATTTAAAATAAGTGCTTTCTGTTTGAATATATTGTAAAATGTAATTTATTCCTGTGATATAAAGCTGAATTTTCAGCATCATCACTCGAGTCTTCAGTGTGACGTGATCCTTCAGAAATCATTCTAATATGCTGATGTGCTGCTCGAGAAACATTTTTTATTATTATTCATTAATGTTGAAAACAGTTGTGCTGGGTAATATTTTTGTGGAAACTGATAAATGTATCTTTTCAGGAATCCCTGAGAAATAGTAAATTCAAAAGATCAGCATATTCAACATAAATTTTTTTTTATAACATTGTCTTTAGTGTCAGTTTTGTTCATTTTAATGCCTCCTTGCTGAATACAAGTATTCATTTCTTTTGAAAAAATTACTGGCCCAAAACAGCAGTTTATTTTCACTTTTTATCTTTCCATCATAAATAATATAATAATTTAATAATATACCTTCAATATTTATTTCAACCGATTGATCCTTGTGTTTGTTTTGTCTAACGAGCGCTACATAACAGAAACTGCCGTCAGCACACGGTTCAAGTTCTGTCTCTCTAAAACAATCACTCATAATCTGCCAGCAACTGATTTCAATTGCTTATAGGATTAATATGTTTGAAGCCTTTAAAAGATTTGAAAGACTGGACATCGGAACAAAAACAGCATGAACATTAGAGATTACACAGCCCCTGTAATCCATCAGAGGAAGTCACACTTTGAATGATCTCTTTGGCATCCAATCTGCACAGGATTTCATTCTCTTTCATGCACTAGAATCTATAATAAGAGTCTTCAGGGTTAACACACCATCCAAAGATGGGACGACAGTTTTCCTCAGAGCGAGGACCAGGCCGAGCGGAGAGCCGAAGAGGAAGAAGTCAGACACTTCGAAGTCGAACTTTCCCAGAGCGCCTCCTCCCTCCAGCATGGTACTGCTGCTGGACCGGCGTGAACCCGGATCGGTCCTCAAAACACTGGAGTGCAGACTACAAACACAGATTACAGAAATATTTTTATGACTGCATCATTTACATTAAAACAAACACTGATATGGAAATGTCAAGAAATTAATAATATAAAAAATATAAAAATTTATGAAATTATGAATTAATTTAGTATCATTTCTTTTAACTATTGCAGAGTTGTAAATGTTCCATGACCATTAGAAATCTTTTATAAAATAGATGTAATATTTTTAAGTATCTTGTATTTTTAAAAACTGTCACTTATTGCTTGAAATAGAAAAATAATCCTTTAAATTATCTGCTTTACCAGTATGCTAAAGAAATGCTAATGTTGGCCAATTCCAATCCAGTCATGAGAATATTGTGTACCTAATTATGCCAAATAAAAAAGCAGGCTAAAGAATGTGATCGGATCAGTGTTTCACCTGGTCAGGAAGGCCTGGTGCTGTTTGATGGTGTCGAGCTCGTAGGTGGAGGAGTCGCTGCGTTTGCGGGGCAGCTGTTTTTTGGGGTCGTCCGGACCGCTGGAACGAGGGATGTCTATATTACTGCGGCTGAGGTGCCGACTGCCCTCCAGAGTCAAACCCGAGCCCGAGCCTGAACCAGAGCAGTGAGAGCTGTTTATAATGATCCCTGGTGACAGCAGGTCATTGTCCTGCAGAGGAAGCGAAGCTGTGATTAATATTACAAGGGTCATGTGATAGAAAACAGCATTTCTTGCTCTTCTGAAATAAAAGACTTTGATGTATTACTGCTATTGACACACTTACAAATACTAAAGGATGCAATCTGTCTTATCTGTTATGCTGTGATTGATTAGGGGTAATTCATCACTGTCTGGATGTGTGTGTGTGTGTTCACCTGCACACTGACGATACTGCCGCGTCGGCTGCTGTTTTGAGACTCTGACACGGTGACGTTGCTGCTGCAGAGAGCATCAAATCCCAGAATGCCTCCCACACAGTCACCCATTAGACACACCTGCACAGAGACAAGTATTACATCACACACAGAGAGTCGTGTGCTGGGCAATGAACCTGGAAAATTACATTTTAAAAACAACATGATGTGACGTGTAATGTCGCTGTTGCTAGTACAGTTTAACAAGCAACTAAGTGAACTAAGTTTCAAGTGATTAAACACATTTCTAACATGTTTTAAAATGTTGCTAGCATAATTTAACAGCTTGCATACATGCGTTATTGAATTAGCACATTGCCAAGATGTTTCAACATGTCACTAGCATGATTTAACACCTTGTTAACTTGTTTCTAGAATGTATTAGCACATTGCTAGCTAGTTTCAATATGCAGCTAACATTTTTCTAGCATGTTGCAACGTCGCTAGCATAATTTAACAACTTGCTTACATGCTTCTATTGAATTAGCACATTGCTAACATGTTCATCAACAACATGTGTTCATAAGTTTTAACATGCTTGCTAACAATTTAACATGCTAACATGTTTCTAGCACAATTTAACACATTGCTGACATTTTAACATTTTGTTAACACGATTTGGCAAGTTGCGGTTTAGCATTTTTAAAACATTACTAGCTAGCTCCCAGAGCTGGCGCCAGCGCAGGACTGATGAGGGGGCGATAACTTAGCACAGAGTAAAAGTAAAAGTATATATATCTATATAAATCCTTTTGTGGCCCATTCACGTATTTGTTGGACCAATATTACTACAACTATTAGAAAACAGGGTTCACACAGATAGAGGTTTTGTCGTGATGCAGGTTAGTGGAAGTTTTTTTTTTTAAGGGGAAGGTCTAGAGACATGTTTTAGAAGCTGAAGTTCTTTGAACTTGAGTGCCGTGTTTTAGAATGATGTATGCTATTACGCATGAGAATTATGCGCGAGAAGCTGCTAAAGACCTGAGACGAGAGCGCAGCATTCAAGACGTCGGGTAGCGCATTTACTTTGAAATACAATGGAAAAGTATAGCAGTGGAAAAATGCGTTCTGAGTTAATTAACTTATTAAAAACTACTTCACATTACAGATGGCTGAGTACTGAATAAAACAAAATCGCATAGCCACTAAATTAAAAAATCTGACATCCAGGAAATAAATTGTGGCTATAGTAGCATCTTATTAATGCTAGAAAGCCTACGCATTTGGCAACTATATATTTTTAAATAAACCATTATATTTAATAATTAAACAAATTGACGCCCCCTCACAACCCCCATGGCACCGGCCTTGTATTTTCCGCTGGTGTTGACGCTAATATCTTTATCGTTACCTATATAGTTCTCGTTCTTGGTGTGAACGTAGCTTAATATATTTTTCTATTGGTTGTTTACGAAAATCTTGGTTAGTTTGGTTAGGAAAGATACAGCAACTCTTTATCATGCCAACAAAATAAAAACTATAATAGAATCTTAATGATACTAAAATAATGATATCATTTTAAAAACACATCATTTGATGTTCTTCTTTTGTAAATAAAGCACACTGATCGCAAAAGTAAATTTTAGACTGCTCATCAAACTAAACTATGCTAAACTAGATGCATATTTCACTGGAACACAATTTATAAATAATCTGTAAATAAACACAGAGAGAAAAACCCAAACACCGACCTGTCCGGTGAAAGTGGCTCCCTCCAGGGATTTGATGAAGTCACCGTAGACCTGATTGGCTCGCACTATGACCGTTGCCACGGCGTCCTGGTACTGTGGTGCAGAGGTGGCCAATAGGGGCAGGGCGGCCAGAGGGATGTGATCCTGACTGTTGGAGAGGCAGCCTTCGTCATAGCTGTAGGGACTCAAACTGTGTCAAGGACATAAGAACAGAGAGCATGCTGGGTCATTAACAGCCACCAACAGTCTTATACACAGGATTAGCACAAAGAATGGCATACTACCATACTAGTCTTTCTGCAGCATTCATGCAACACTCATGATCTACTGCATTTACTCAAATGTGCTGAATACTCTATCCCACAATGCAACAACAATTTAACATTTGTTTTTCACTCCTTATTTGAATGGACTAGGAAAAAATAAGCCATTTGGCAAAAAATTAAAGGCACTTTCTGAAGAAATTAAGCAGTAATTCTAATCCATTTTTATACCAAATGAATGAAATTATTGATTATTACCATTTAAAATAAAATAAAATAAAGTAAAATAAAATAAAATAAAATAAAATAAAATAAATGCAGGGACTCTGGAACCATTATTAAATGATAATTATCAATCTACCGAAAAAATTTAATAAAATTAAATGAATTGTTTCTTATTATGATTTAATGATAATAAAGTCATTAAAAGTAAAATAAAATCAAAACTTTGGGACTTTCTGTAACCATTATTAAGCAATAATGGTCAATCTACTGAAATGTCAAAAAGTTGAGTTAAAAAGTGTTGCTAGGTTAAGTTACACCCCACACTACCTAATGACTAGCAGAGGTGGTGTTTTTTCTCCTGGCAGTGGATTGAGTGTGTGTTAATGCTCACTTTGACACCAGAGAGAAGGCCTCCACACACACGGCCGGACACGGGACCAGGCGGATGGCGATGCGGCCCAAAGCAGCTGGGTAATGAACCCGCATCACAGCTTCAAACGCACTGCTGATGGTGTTGACGTCCCCCTGCTTGCTGTTCTGGTCTCCACTGCCCGTATCCAGGATGTTGCCGCCGTGCAGGACCAGGATGAGGACGTGGATCTTGGACGGCTGTGAGCACTGCTGTGAGGAACAGTCCTGAGGGACACATTTGGACAGCTGTTTCTGCAGCTGCATAAGGTTCGTTTAAAACATCCACAAACACTCGTGAAAGCTATTGTGAAAGAAGATGACTTACTAATAAACAACACTGTACAGACCATAACAGCAAGCTTCCGGAAGTACAAACCCCATCCGAAATGTTATTAAAATCAAAAAATGTATTAATTTTAATATTATTTTAATATATATTTTATAATAAGGGTTGCACTAGTTAATGTTAGTTAATGTACTAGTCAATGTATTAACTGAAATTAATGAACAATTAGCAATACATTTGTCACAGCATTTTTTAAATCCTTCCTAAATTTTGTTGTTAATTCATTGTTAATTAATGCAAACTCGGATACAGTCAATTATGCTACCAGATACAACTTTCATTTATTTTAATAATATATTACTAAATGTGGAAATTAACATTAACCAAGACTAATTAGCATTTACATTTTATTCATTGTTAGTTCATGATAACTAAAAGTTAGTTAACTAATGTTAACAAACGGAAGCTTGTTGTAAAATTATTACCAAATGTTTATTATTAATAAATGTATTATTATTGCTGTATGAATCAATACAATCATAAATGTATAATAATAATAAGGATCATTATTATTATTACTACAACAAGTTAGATTTTTAATATTTATATATGGTTAAATAACACAATGATTAAATATAAATCCTCATATTAATGAAACCTTATCTTCCCCTCCATAATGGCCCACAACGTGTTATTATGGAAATAAGAAACTAATTAAATAATTAATCCAGACTACTTGACATTTACAAACTGCACCACAAAACATATACATGTTGCAACATGTATTTAAAATGTCTTCCGGACAAGACGAATGGGAAAACACTTCCAGAACCCAGACTGCCGAAAAACTGTCTTAATAAAGACTGCTTTGATAAAACCTCTACGCCAAAGAACAACAACATGTCTGCATCTAGAGAGTATCTGATAGCATAAAATACAGTTTCAGGGAAAAGATCAGCTAAACTCTAGGCAGACAACACAGTAAAAGGGCAGTATAGAACACGTCTAACATCTAACGCATGTTAACAGATGGGTGTCGCTGTGACTCACAGCTGGGGGTTTGCGTGCTGTACGTCGATGCTTACGGACACTGGAGCGCCGCATGGCCCTGCGTCTCTGAGGAGCAGAGTCAAAAGAGCACTGAGATCTTCCCAAAGGCCTTCAACCCCTGATCGTGCTCTTCCACCAAACCCTTCACACCATCAGAACTTGAACTTATGACAGACCGCCGTTTCATTTTGTCAAAGGTCGTACGGTTTATTCACTGATAGTGTGGCGCTGATGCAAAATGAAATCACTGTTGCATAACATATTCTCAGTGAATCTCTTAATGCTTTTCCCCCCGTTTTTACATCAGCATAAACACAGTGTGACTATTGCTGAATTTGTGCTCTGTTCGCTTGAGTACAGATCAATGCGTTTTTACAATGCTGCAGTTGCATTAACAGTACGACACTGTTGCATAAATATGTATTATGTAACTTATGTTGTAGTATATTTCCATTATTTAAATGGGAAAGTGTGTATGAAAATGCACAGCTGCAGATATACCTCATTGAGCCGTTCCCCACTGGCGGTCCCAGAAAACTCCCCACCCGATTCTTGATAGTCACCTAGAAACATCAAATTAATGTGTTTAATGTGAGGGGGATAATATTATCACATAGGCATCATGATTAAAAAATAAATAAATACATTTCTATTGATGAAAAAGAAAAAACATAAAAACTAAAATAATTTCATTTATATTAATAAAAATTTAAGTATTGATAAAAAATAAAGACTTAAATGCTTAATTTATTCTCTCAGATTAATCTGGATCGATGCAAAATAAAAAAGTGAAATGGATAAAATAATTTTAATAATATTAATAAACTACAGAAATATTCATAATAATAAGTAATGGTTTTAAATAACACATATAAAAGAATATATGCACACTTAATTTTATTGATTTATTAGATATGCATTTAAACTCAATTTATAGATATTAAATTAATAATTCATTAAAATATTTAATTATATATTTCTATATTGCTTTATATAGTAATATTACTAGTAAATTAGTATAATATTTAGTATTAAATTAGCATTATGAAATTAAATATAAGTATTAAATTAATAAATTAAGCAAATCATTATAAAATCTAATATAGTTCTAAATGGCTAAGTAATAATTATTTTAGAAGTCTATTATCATTACTGATAGAAACCTAGCGTTAGACTTTGATTTGAAGAAGGGTTTCATTAAGTGTAAAACTCTCTGTGGCCTGTGAGTCCGGCGAGCAGTGAGATCCGTCTCAAAAACAGCAGTGAATTCAGTGTAATTAGTGTTCCATAATCTCACACTGTTTGACACAGACCTAACCTCCTCAGAGTCGATGGGGCTCCTTTACTGCTAATCCTATTAAAGATGTGAAAATCTCTGTATTTGGAGGATGAATGGAAAATAACCTCCTTCCAGCGGACTCAGCTTATGCATAACAAAACCAAAGCATGGGGAAAAAATACTTTGCATCACCAGCCTCGGGGGCCCAAAATACCGCCCTACAACCAGAGAGCGTGTCAGAAGGGTGCAGATAATCCCAGCGTACCCTGGGCTTCCTCTGCATCCACTGTCTCGATTTTATCCATCAGATCGTTGGAGCTCCATTTGGTGATGTCCTTGACAAAGATCTCCTCACTGTCAGAGAAGCCCTCTGAGGAACAAGGATTCAGACTTTAGTAAATAACAGATTGCCATGAGCACCATCTAAAACTCAGAATCAGTCCTGCATTACCGTGAGCGTCAAAGAACTCATCATCTGTGCTGTCCTCCGAATCTCTGGCGATGCTCTGCATGCGCCATTCAGAAATGCTGTGACGTGAAGGACTTCCTGCTCAACACATTAGGAAAAAAATGCACAAAGCACGAATAAAAAAGAAATCCCATTTGCTTCATCATTCTTTTTTTTTCCATTTTAATCACAATTTATTAATGAATTAAATATGAAAATATTATTAAATATTATGAAATATTATTACAATTGAAAAATTATTTTATATTTGAAAATGTCAAAATGTAATGTATTCCTGTGATCTAAGCTGAATTTTTCTAGCATCATTTCTCCAGTCTTCAGTGTCACATGATTCTTGATCACATGATTTGCTGCTCAAGAAACAATTCTTACTATTTTCGATGTTTAAAAGTAGTTGCACATATTATTTTTGTGAGAAAACAAAAACAAAACTTTTTTTTCAGAAAGTTGAAAAGAACAGAATTTATTTGAAATAATAAATATTATGAAACATGACAAATGTCTTAACTGTCACATTTGACCAAAGGGTTACTCCATCCCAAAATGAAAATGTTGTCATTAATCACTTACATCCATGTCGTTGCAAATCCGTAAAAGCTTAGTTAGTTTTCGGAACACAATTTAAGATATTTTGGATGAACACCAGGAGGCTTGTGACTGTCCCACTGACTGCCAAGTGAATAACACTTTCAAAGTCCAGAAAAGAATGAAAAGCATCATCAGAATAGTCCATCAGCCATCAGTGGTTCAACCGTAACGTTATGAAGCAACGAGAATACTTTTTGTGTGTGAATAAAACAAAAATAACAACTTTATTAAACGATTTGTCTCGTCTGTGTCTCCACATCAGCGTAGATCCATTTGGGAGAATATGACATGGACAAAGGCAACGTATGATCTTCTGTATCAGGCAGATACACTGATACACAGATACACTGTTTTCATTCAAATCAAAGTGTAAATATACGTAGAAAACTTTGTGGCGTGGCTGACACAGAAGAACGGACACTGCCTTGTGTCCAGCGGATATTCTCAAAAATGGCCATACACTGATATGGAATAAAGCCGTAATTTTTGTTTTATTCAAGTACAAGAAGTATTCTCGTCGCTTCATAACGTTATAGTTGAGCCACTGATGGCAGATGGACTATTCTGATGATGTCTTTCATACTTTACTGGACCTTGACAGTGTAAATTAATTGGTAGTCTATGGAACAGTCACAAACCTCCTGGTTTTCATCATTTCATATATAAATATATGTGTGTGTGTGTGTGTGTCTACTGATCATTGTGGATTTTTGAAGTATGCCGCTGTGTACTTACCCCCTCTCTTCGAGGAACGCGAGGACCTGGAAGAGGTGGACCACTGCTTGGTCAGCTCTCCTCGCGCCTGCAGTGTGTCCCCCTTGGTCCTCGTCGTGCCCTCGGCTTGGATGGAGCTGATGGCCTCCTTGGCTTCGTGCTCTTTCTCGGGGCTGGTGACTGCGCCGTTGTTCTCGCCGCCCTCCTCGTTGCAGCTGTACTGTGCCATCTTCTGTGCCAAAGCCAGCTGCGTCTCCAGCTCCAGCTGCCGGATATCCTCCATGGTCAGACCGTACCACTCGTCCTGCCAACACCAGGCCTGCCGATGAGCGCGCACCATCACCTTCCTCAGCCCTGATGGGAAGATATCATGAGATTAATGCTCACAATAACACAAAGTCACAAAATTGTTTCGACAGTCACTACATGCAAACTAGTTTAGGGGGGAAAACAGTAGATTTTTACATCTTCTAAAAGATAATGCGATTAGTGTTTGCCCATGCAAAAGTCAGCACTCCTATGCTTCATTTTTGCAAAGGTGTTCATAATTATTTTTTAATGCATTTATATGTGGTTGCTAGGGTTGCAAAAGGGTGTAAAATTTCAAAAAATCCCTGGCATATTCCAAAGAATTCCAAAGAAAAATTTCTGGAATGTTTTGCAAACCTAGGCTACCTGTTCTGCATGGTTGCTATGTTTACGAGTAGAAAAAAAAAGAGCCTCTGACAACTGATGGTGATAAAAAAGATTTACATAATTAGTAGCATTTATATGAGCAACATGTTACTTTTAAAATAAACTTTTCCCAATACTGCTATCAACCAAAGAGACTGTTTGTGTGCTACAAGCAAATAAAATGCAATTTACTTTTGCCAATGAAAATCTATTGATATTCTATTATAGTTCTTGTAAGTTTTTTTAAAAAATTAAATGAGATTTAATTTGATATTGTCTGTTTACTTTTTTCACCCATTTTCATTGCTTAATTTTTCGCCATTTTATGTGCGTTTTGTCATTTTTATTAGTTTCTCTTTTCAATATATTCTTTTATAATTTTAATTTTGAGTTATTTTAGTACTTCAGCTAAACGAAAATGTGAAATGTTAAATGCTTAGCTGAAATAAAATAATTTTTGACATTTGATTTCAGTTAATGCTTTTTTGAATGGTTTTTGTATTGTTTTTAGTTTTAGTATAACTATAATCACCCTGCTTCACACTGATGAGTCTGTCTGGGAGTTCGCTCAACATCTAGGCTTGATGTGTGGTTTGGCTTATTTCCTTGTTTGATTTCCTCCACTGATTAAGATGTGTCAAAGACGCAGTTAACCAGTCTTTCAGATAATTGAACTTGGTAATGAAGAGACGTGCAAACAAAATTGTTTTCACAGTGGCCAGGAAACAACGAGAGGAAAAATTGATGAAAATAAAAGGAAATCAGCCAAAGATGGGAAAGAGTTTTTTAAATTGGGAACGGCAACAGTCCACTAGCAAATGATCAGAGAAAAGAGCCAATAAACAAGCCGATATCAAAGTAATGAAAAAGATTAAGCAGCACTTGAATGGCACATGGAAAGGAAATGAATTTTGCCCTGATGTAGTCTGGAGGAGGCGGTTCTCTGAGCGCTGATGTTCACTGCATCAATCTCGTTTTCATTAAGTGCAGGTTAATGATTAAGGGCTTTTTTCCTGACAGAACGCTTGACACCTGCTGCCCACCCACGCACAACGATAACAGGACGTTACCAAGCATCATTTCACAGATCAGCTGACGCTTATAGAATTATTGGAGAGACAAACGTCCTCTCAGAGCTAATAACACTAGTGGACCACTGATAATAGCACTGGTGCCAAGTTAACAATAAATTCACTGGATTATCGAAAATATGCATTGTTATTTCATTTAAAACATTTAGTCTGAACATTTCCCAACACTTACCCACATCGTGAATGAAGCGTTCAATCTTGGACTGCATGCCCCAGTATCGAAACTCCACTTTACACAACTTGTAAGCGCACATGATGGGCATTTTGCCTGGGTTGTTGCTGATTTCTGCGATCCAGTCGTCAGACAGGGGGCCCCGCTGGGTTTTATATGACTTGTAGAGTTTGGGGTCTTCCTCAGCCAGGTACTCATGAGGAGCGATGAATTCATTCACAATATCGATGGGATCTGTGAAAGAATACTGTTAGTGATTCTGTTTTTTTTGGGCGCGGAGAACAAGGAACGAATGGTGAAATGGTTCATATTAAGTCTTTTATTGCAAACCAAATCAGTTCATCACGAAGATTTTATAGGACCTTCTGAAAGGTAATAACATGGACATTGAGGCTGTAAAACCTGGTTTATCTGTTTGTCTTATGCATCATAAAGCTTTTTTTTTCATGCAGCTTTGGCATAAGAAATCGAGTTGTTCCATTAAAAAAAGAAAAAAAGATCACTACTTCTATGTCCATAAATGGAATAAAAATTGACATGAAAATAGCATTGTTTGTATGTAGTGTGTATCGATTTCTTTTTACTCTTCTTTGTTTGCTAACTTGTCTTTTGTGAAAGGCCAAGCCTTAAAGGAACAGTTCATCCAAAAATACAAATCTCCTGAGAACTCACTCAAAAGCCATCCAAGATGTAGTTTGTTTCTTCATGGAAACACATTTGGAGAAATTTAGCATTATGTCACTTGTTCATGAATGGATTCTCTGCAGTGAATGGGTGCCGTCAGAATGAGTCCAAAAAGCTGAGTAAAAAACCCCTTGAAGGTTTTATTCTTTAAAATTTTCTTTACAAGATGATTATTTGTGGATTAATATGATGATTTTATCAGCAGTTTAGAATCTTATTCTGACGGCACCCATTCACTGCAGTGGATCCATTACATCTAGTGAACAACTGATGTAATGCTCAATTTCTCAAAACCTGTTGGAAGAAAAAAAAACTCCTTCACAGCTTGAATGACCTGAGGGTGAGAACATTTTCAGCTATTTTTCAATATTGGACGAACTATTAATTCAGAGCTGTAATCTTTACAGTTTTGACAACCTAACTGTGTAGGTCTTAAATTATTCACAGTTGCAAGGTACAGATTGGATTCTGATCTTTGCTTGTTTCCTGTTTGCAGACTGCCATGTCATCAGACAGCCTCTGGGTGTCTCCACAGCACACTCATGAAGGTAGATGTTGTCAGTCAGGAATGGAGTTATGTAACAGCATTCACAGGGCGCTTCCCCCTGCAGTGCCTGCGTCTGTCTGCGTTCAGCTCAGAAAGCCTCCAGTACCTGTCCCAGAGTGCAACGGGGCGCTCGTGCCGCGGCACGCTTCCCAACAGCAGCATGGTACTATGTCAATGAAGCGGCACGCTGTCTGCATCTTAAACACTGAGCCATGACTCGAGAGCTCTTCCTGCTGGAATGCTTGAGATTAGTCTCACAAGCCAGCAGGGCTCACGTGTTAAAAAGCATGCTAAGGACAAGACCTCTTGGAAATACAACTGCTCAAGATGCTCAGCTGTGCTTTTGCGGTTCAAAAACTGGCAAAAGCATCAAATACATGCATTAAGCAGAGTAAAAATAAAGAAGGTGCAACAGTACCTATATCCCTTTGCCTCCTTTCGGCCGAGGACATGTTGAAGACTTCATTCTGGGAACCCGTGTCTGGCTTGTAGTACGTCTCAATATCGATGGAGAACTTTTCGACGAAAGGACACGTGTAGCTGCAGGACACACGAGGAGAGATTAACTCTGATGTAATTTCATCATATCAGTGTCATGCATTAACACAACCGCTCTGCAGTGAGGTTCATCTGAGTTTATCCCTTCTTCATACCTAGCATGACCTCTTTATTAAGTAACAGATATATGCTCATTGCATTGGGAGTTGAACTGAACTCAACATGCTTTGATGCAAGACTCCATATAAAACCAAAAAGATGCTTTGAGAAAGTAAAGACGGGTCTATTTTGATTCCATGTTAACTTCCAGATCAAAACAGCAAGACCTGACTTGAATGTTAAAAGCTGATGTGGGTTTTACCGGAGTACTGTTGAAAGAGAGCCAGAGGGTTTTATTATTAGGAGATAGCACACTCACCGTGTGCGGGTGTATGGGTAGGCGTTCCAGGATTCCTCTTCCACACGAAGAGCAGCTTTTGGCAAGATGGAGCGGAACCAGCTAGGGATGTGTTGGCCGATGTGGTAAACCTTATGGGTGTACTGACCAGAGCCACCTGGGCCGTCTGTGTAGGGTCGGTTCTCCAGGATCTCCACCCCGCTGCCCTCGCCTTCGCTCTCTTCACGACTCTTTTTCTGCAGGGAGGGTAAGGTCTGGGATAAGGGTTCACAGACTTCCAAATTGACCATTATCATAATGAAGTCAAGTCACTTTTTTTGTATAAATCTCTTTATACAATGCAAGTACTTTCCAAGCAGCTTCAATTAATACAAAGGAAAATAACAGTTAATGTTGTAGAATTAATTCACCAATTATGAAACCAATTAAATTTCACCCATAAAAGCACCTCTGCAAATGATAATATTTGAGTAACAGTTTCTCCCGCTTGCACTGTGATCTGTGATCCCTCGCTTCTAAATTAATACCCACAATATTTATTTTAAAATCTTTTATATAGCCCTCCATGGCAAATTTAAGTCCCACCTGAAAGGTGGTCCTTCTATGACACAGGGATGAGGTTTTCACACTGACAGCTGTCATTGTAAGACAGTCAGCAGCTCCGTTTGTTTGTCCGGGGTCTCAACAGTAATTAAGGGGGCGGGGCGTACCAATAGGTCAATTGTGTTTATATTCAGCTCGAGTCAGTTCAATGTTGATTTAATTCAGATGAATGAGTGTCAATGCTGCAAAGTTGGTGTCATTATCAAAATTGTTGTTTCAATTGAGTTCAATAACTGTCAACGTTGCAAAGTTAATCAATTATGAAACGAGTTTATCTCAGCCATAAGTCGCTGTACAGAAGACAATGGAGTTGTTATTTAACTTAAGTGTGTTCAATATTAATTCAATTCAGATAAATGAGTGTCGATGTCACAGTCATTTAAACGTGTCATTTCAATTCAATAACAATGTTGTAAAATCTATCAATTCTGAACAAATTCAATTCAGCTATAAACAGCTCTACAGAAGAGAACAGTATAATTATTCCATTCATGTGCATTCAATGTTGATTCAATTCAGCTGAATAACAGTCGATATTGCAAAGTTACATTCTAGGGCCGTCACTTTTGTGAAAAAATCATTTTCGATTTTTAAGACATAAGTGTTCATTGAATCGATTGTAAAATAGATTTTCCATGTCTAAAAAAAAAAGACGTTTCCTTTTTCAACGTCAAATAACGGACGAACGTAAAGAGAGCGCTGGAAACGCACAAGTCAGCAATAATTTTTATTTATTGGCAATAACAGAATAACAAACAGCAACATGAGTGCAACATTCTGGAAAAAATATATATGCAGAGGGGACGGCTGCCATAACAAAAGAAAAACATCACTGCAGGCTTTAACCCAGCTGCATTTATGATTTAGGCAATTCAAAAATCTCCAAGATTATTTTAAATAATGATTCAATCCATTTCAAATGATGTCCCAGGGACACTCCGGTACAGCTGCGCAAGGTGGGGCTATTACTGCCAATTTTCCACCCCGGTCGCTGTCAGCTTGCAATGGTCCTTTTCATAACTCAGAATCTCCTAGATGCGCGTAAACACATCTTTACATTGACTTAACATTGAAATCATCCGCGCCAGACGCTCTATTCGCATTTGGTGTGAAAGCAGAGACGTCACTGGGTCTTATAGTCACGTAAAATTGCTTGTATTTTCTGTCTAGCTTTCGCAACGCATACTGCACTTTCGGAATTCTTTATTTTCTTTTTCTGCTTCTTTTTAAGTTTTGTTACAGCTATATTTTTTAATTGTTTAATTATTTTAAAATGAATAGTGTACATATTTGGTTAAAATCGATTCCCTATTTTCATTTTCGAAAAATTTTTGGTTGGTCCGATCGATTGTGAAATCGATTTTCAAACTAAAAGAGACAGCCCTATTACATTCTAAAATGTGTAATGTAATTACATTACATTCATTATCCAGCTCAATCAAGTTCCAGTTCTGTTCTCATCCAATAGTGTCAGTGCAGTTTCATTTATAGTATTACGCTGGAAGCTTAAAACCTCCTTAGGAAGCTCAAAGTTAATAGAAGGTGTCTATCCCAAAACAGAATTGACTCCAACCCAACAGAAGTCAACTACACGCTCTGCGCTATTGGTGCTGGCCAATCAAGGAACGCCACACCTTCAGCTTTGACAGTAAGACAAGCCAAGACTCAGTGTGATCGCCAGCAGACGGACCTGCAAAATAGGGTAGTCTTGGCACAGCTCCTGAGCTGTGAATTCTGGGAGAAGGCCCACTGTGCCAGTCAGGGTGGCACATGCCATCATATCTGCCTCACTGAATGTGGTCATATGAAGATAATTGGAAGCATCCGGTGGCTAAATGCATACCAACTTATGAATCATTCAGGGACAAATTTGGCCCACTTAGTTCCACAATGGCTTGCCACTATGGAGAAGAAGCTTGTCCTGGGCCCCGACTGTGAAGCTAAAATTCAGAACACATTGCAAAACATCCGTTTTCATTTTGTAGAGCATTTTTTACATTTCTATTTGAACTAATTGACATTGATATAGGTGTAATTATGTAATTGTTATGCGTCCTCTATGTTTAAATATAAGATGGATGATGACAGGCCAGTGAAGCTGGCACACTTGCAGAGCAGATGGCCACACAGATCCCATCAGCAGTGACTCTGCATTAGCAAGATGATAGTGGGGTGATTAAAAGCTGACAACGATTGCTTAAGACCTTCATTAAGGTGAGGTTTGTTAAAGAGATGCAGAAGAAAATTATAGCGTATTCATGAGATGAGATGACCGCATGGGCACTGAATGAAACAAAGACTAAAGATGGAAAATGTGTCGTTGATATTACTGCAGAAGCTGATAGTATTTCTTTATATCCTAACTGGCAGATATTCACTGATGTTATATATATATATATACACTTTTTTTCTTAATTTTTTTTATAGAATAAAGCATATGTCCATTTTTATTTATATTACAATTATGTATTTAACACATTTGTCTGGGAATATGGATGAACGATAGAATAATTGATAGAACGATAGATAGAATGAAAGATAGAACGATAGAACAAACAAATGAACGAACGATGCATAGAAACACAACAATAGAACAATAGATAACTTCCCAGAATGCATTAGCTGTGTAACTAAGTCTGTTTATTACAATTTAGTGAAAATTCCTCTTCCTCTCACTACAATTCCAATTCAACTTCCTGTGTGTCATGGCAAATTCAAATCAAATTCACACTCATGAATTGAAGGGATGCTAATTCATCAATTCTGAATTTTACAGGTGTGAGAATGGCATGCCCCCGAGATGCCTCAGAAATGATCACTCTTAACCTCTTAGTTTCAGGGTTTTCTTCATCCTAAATCACCGGATACGTGGAGAGTAATACATTTCCATTTTAAAAGCCGTGCCGGCCTGCGTCTCTCTCAATGTCAGCCTACTGTCAAACTCACAGACTGCACTGTCAGGAGTGACGTCAGACCGACACGTTCAACAGAAAGACGTGTGAAGCAGCAGCCCGTTGGAGGCGATCCGCAGGTCTGGAGCTCACATGTGCTGAGCAGGAAGAAAAGGGCCGTTCTCTTGTTAGAGAGGTGAGCTGTCAGCAGCTGGAGGTGGCAGGCGGGACAGACAGACAAATGGCAGACGGGAGAGGGAACGGGCGGCAGAAGCACTGGGCTGTGGTATCTGTTTTTGCTCATTCTCCCAGCGTGGAGTCGCCAGCACTTCATTATGGCGTTGACAGATGACAACAGGCCCCGGACCCGCTACAATCAATCCCTCACACACACATGCACACACCTCAGAGAAGTGTGGTCTTGATAACATATGGCTGTGCAGCAGAACCATACTGCAATGTTTTCCCTACGATATTGCATTGATACCGTAGAGTGGTGCTTTTCGACAAGTTTTGCTTCAGGTACAATATTTTTACATTAAATATTTAATGGCAAGCCATTTAACACCAAAACTTTTAACAAAACTGTATAAGAAAAAAAAATGCCATGAAATTTATTAATTGGACTGCACGCTCTGGGGGGAAATATAACTGCAATATTTTAAGCAGTTTTTTTTATTTAATCAGTTGGTTTTAGTTGTTTTTTTAATAGTTTTTTGCTTAATCAGCTGAAATATGCTATTCATGCTAAAAACAGGACAACATATTAATCATGCTAACAAAATGCTAACAAAAATACTTTCAGTGTGGCACTTATAATGAAGCTCTTTGGAATACAAATGTGTCAGTGATTGCCTTGGTAATGCAGGTTCTGTTTTTGGGACTCCTTTTTCTATCTGATATTTACTTCTGTCAATAACAAAAACAAGACAACTCTTGAAGTCAAAAATAAAATAAACAGAAGGTGACGACGGGTATAATATCAATTAGTACAAATGCTTCCTCCATAGACCAAACGGTCTCAGACATTTTTTTAATTTTATATGGATTGTAGCGTAGCTGCTTAATCAAATTGCACGCTTCCACGTAGCCAGGCAAGAGTGGCGACGTCAAGCACACACACTCTAACCGCACGGATTAGAACGGTTGTCTCACCATGCCGAGAACAGTTTGTAATCATGCCGCGCTGTACCAGGCTCACATGGAAATACAAAATAACCATACCTGACAGTCCTTAGAACCGTTGGGGTCAATAGTAGAAAAAGCACCTATATTCAAATGTGAATGGGATGTCAGGTGTACAAAAATTTTTTTTATTAGAATCTCAAAATAGAAAATTGAATGCCAACTGACCGAATGAATATTTTAATATTCTGATCCAGCCCTACATGGCAGTCTTGCTTAAAACATGCTAACAAAATATGAATCATGTTAAAACGTTAAAGAGCCACACAGATGGGAAATAAAAAATTACCTGTATTACAGTGTATGATGTAGCTGTCCATCAGTGTAAACAATGTGCAAAGTAATTAAACCAAAAAGTACACTATTTATAAAGTTATTGGCTTCTAAAATAAGGAGTCGACTCTGAATCGCTGAAACGAGTCGTTATAGATTTCAAATCTTTTGCCCATCTCTATGTACGTCACTAGGAACACTTTGCATAATAATCTCCGCCTACCGTTTTGAGAGAAACGGAACTCTGACCTGCCACACCCCCCACACAGACGCTCTGTTTGGTGTGAGAGCATCATGTCGAGGAGACCGTTTGTTTTATTTACACTGCCAAAGAATGAAGATCAGAAGAACCAATGGCTAAAATTCATCAGTCTTATCAGTATGTGTGCTGTCTGCAGCCTTTGTTTGTGCTGATCGTCATGTACAAACATGTTCTACTTTAAAACTAAACAAGTGCTGCTGAAAACAGATATTCTGTGATAAAGTAATCCATATGAAAACAACGCGACGTCTGTTTTTCATGTCTCCCTTCGTTATATCTAATGTGACCACGCCCCTGCGCTGAACGTGCTATTCAGGCTTGAATACACCCACACAGAAGAAAAAGCAGCGAGACTGTTCAAGTTTTTTATTTTACTGTTTGCTTCGCAGTGAGAGGAATAAGACATAATTCACCCCAAACAGATGCTAACGCATAGTTTACCGTGGAGGTGTGTGCAGAACAACCAATCAAACCTGACTATGTTAGTTGACCAATCAGAACACAGTATGCTACCAAAAGGTGGGGTTTAAGGAAACTGAATCTTTTGAACAGCTTCGCGCGAACCGTTTGGGGATCTCTGAGAATTGAGGTAATTTTAAAATGATATTTTGACAAAATGACAATGTTTTTTAACCTTGGATGGATTTAAACCTAATGTACAGGACTTATAAACAGTGATAGGAAGCTTAGAATTTTCATCTTACTGGCTCTTTAACCATGCTTAAAACATGCTAGCAACATAAATAGTTAACAATGTGCTAAATAATGTTAACAAAATGCTATCAACATCTGTCTAATATATCTAATCTTCAAATTTAAAGCTTATACAAATGTTTGCCACATGTTGCACTTACAAATGCATGATTAAAACCCAGATTATATGCAGAGATGAGTTTATTAACTGAACTAAGCCATATAGCGATTTTGTTTCTCTTGATTAAGTGTGCAGCCCTATTTATGTTATTGTAAACTGCTCAGGTTAAAAAAGCACAGCTGCATTTAGCATTGTTGTTTCCTCTACCCCCAAACTTATCAGTATAGACCTGTTTCTGGGTCACAACTCACTAGCTAAAGAACCCGTTTTTCAGTGCAATGTGCAAGACGATGCAAAAGATAACTTATGATGTAAAAGATATCATGCTTAAAGTAGGGTCAGGTGATACAGCAAAAATATATCACTATTTGTTATATATATATATATATATATATATATGATTCACGATTTTAATCACAATTCTTTGTCATGTTGGTTTTACTATTTTGCAATTTGTCTGAGGAGTACATTCAAGCTAATTTCCCTATAAAAAAAAAAATCCTTTCAAAGTGACAAAAAAAAAAAAAAAAAATGGCGGACATGTAGGCCAAAATGTAAAAAAAATTTATTATAAAAATCTTATTATTGAAATTTTTATTATCTTATTATTAACATCTTATTATTTTATCTTTGTTATTAAAAAAGCAGAACAAAGATACGCATTACAAATACACATAATATACAAATAAAATAAACTGCTTTATTTTCAGGTACAGTAGGTGTATAACACATTCAAGAATAGGGAAAAAAAAAAAACTATACAGATTGATTCCTATAAAAGCAACTGTATTAAAGTTTCTCAGTCAAGAGTAGTGAATTATTTTTTTCTCTTTGTGTTTTCTTGTTTTTATTATCACCCCAAAATGTATAATTGTCATCTGTCTGTCGGTTCTGTAAGAGTGCTATATTTTTATACCATAATTTACTCACTCTCAAGTTGTTTTAAACCTGAATGACTTTCTTTCTTCAGCTGAACATAAATGTTATGTTGAAGAAAGTGGGTAACCAACCAGTGTCTGGTCCCCAGTGACTTCCACAGTATTTTTTCCTACTATCAAATGTGGACCAGTAACTGTTTGTTACCCACATTCTTCAAAATATCTTCCTTTATATTTTGAAATCAATACAGGTTTGAGACAACATGTGAGCAAATAATGACAGAAATAAAATTTTGGGGTGAACTATCCCTGTAATGACAGTCGACAGCATATTTAGCACTGTGCCTTTTAGACCTGCACGCATGCACGCAACCATTTTTCACTCAACGGTTAACTTTAATTTTAGACATAACCAGCTGTAGACCTTGTGTGTTTTGAGAGTGCAAAAGATAACTTACTTCAGTAATCAAGCACTGTTTGACAGGCTTTTTAGTGTGCGCACTTCTTACATGCTGAGAAAACGTGCATATTAAAAGGCTTTAAAGCACATGCAAATAATTAACTTTTGTGATCACAAATAAGTGCAGTGTTCCATGAGAGTAACTCTACCACTGGGTTAACACTGATGTAAATGTATGTTGCATTGTACAGTATATTAAGACGGAGGCGGCAGAACTGCAGCTGATAGAATGCCGATACAATATTTCGTCAAAAGCAGATCATGGAGACTTTTTATTATCCACAATCAAAAATCATGATATTGCACATCCCTAGCTTAAACTGATAAATACACAAAAATATCAGAATGCCCACTTGAATGCAAACAACTGGGAGAAAACCAGATGTGCATTAGTATATTAGCTCTGTGAATTAGGTCTTAAAGTTACAGTAGCATAATAAAACTTAACGACTGCTGACGTTAAAATAAAATAAAATCAAATCAAACAAGAAAATAAAAAGAGAAAACCATTCACTGCTCTTCACTAAATAATTTTTATAGCTTTAAATGATTAATATATAGTTGATTTATATAATGAAGATTATGCAATTATCTGACTTCTGTGGTTTTCCCCAACACTATTCTTACATCTTCCTGAAAAAAAAAAAAAAAAAAAAAAGAATTCACTGTTTATTTAATTTGTATTTTTGTTCTTTTGCATTTATGTTGCTGTTTGCTTGCACAGTGTTTATTTGTTCTAATTTTATAACTGGCAGTTTACTTGTCTCCAAGAATTGTTGTTGTTACACTTGTATTTTTTTGTTGTGGTACTGAAATTGGAATCAATAATTGTGAAGTTTCACTGTATTTTAATGGTTTTGTCAGAACAACCATATTTATTAGAATACAAGGTAACGGGTCAAACTGGGCAAAAATGGCCAAAACAAACTTTATTTAAATTTTTTTATAATTGTAGAATTTTGGCAAGGCAAGTAAAAATTCAAAATGTTGAAATAGTCATATTTGCTTTAAATAAGAAAATAAAAAAAGACTTGACTGAGTCAACTCTGGATGAACTACGATTCTAAACATAATCAATAACTTGAGGATAGAAACTGTCATGTTTTATTTTAATGACCCAGTTTAATATAATATTATTAATTATAGTAATAATAATAATAAAATAATAGTAATCATTTAGGTTGGATTCAATACTTTAACGAAGGAAGTGCTGATGGAACAAAGGTTTGCTGTGCTGAGAAATCACTTTGCTCAGCATTTATGACAAAATACAAATATATTTGAAAGGCCAAAAACTGCTGAGAGGTCACAATGAAGACAGGAAAAATGCACGGTTGGCACCGAGTGCCTCGCTGCGACTACTGTAAGTGATGGAGAGCAGAAAACTGGAGCTAAGTTTTGCCTGGCAGGATTCCTGTGCACTCTAGCTAATTACATATTTCACATGGATGACTTTAATACAAATTAAAAACGACTAGACCCTACCAGAAGCGTCCACTGAGATTTGCTGCTCTCCAGCTGATTTCTACCGCCTGGGATTTGCCCTCAAATTATTCACCAGTCTCGCTGAAGCCATGCAGGCCTCTACTCTTAATTTAGCCTCTCCGTGGATGGATGGAAAGCAAATACTGCCCTATATGGACATAGACGGCCGAGATCATGTGAGAGGTTTAACTTCGGCGCGATGCACCTCCACTGCCCATCTGCGGACAGCAGAAATCACGGGAGTGAAGTTGCCCTGGCAACAGGCCTGCATCATCGTGACCTCTCCCTCCGTCTTCTGCTCTCGCACGCCAAACAAATGACTGCAGCGAGCGCCACGCTCCGGCTGATGTCACAGGAATCCATGGCAACCGAAGCTCAGCTGTGACGCTAAAGAGGAGGGGGTCTGACCGGAGGGGAGAGAAGAAGGAGCACCAGAGATGAAGCGGGATGCTGCTGTGACGGATGCTTTGGAAACCAAATTCTTGCTGTTTGTGGTGGCTGAACAAATATGACCATATTCAATATATACCTGAATATAATTATTTATCTGCCTAGGAATGGCTTAAAATGACCCTGTTTTTTTTTGTTTTTTGTTTCCAAATAGATTCGAAAGGTTTCATATAAAAAATAAATTAAAAAAATTTCATCAAAAAAAGTGTTTCACTAAATAAAAACAAGGAATAGCATTTATATGCACAAATAAACTAATATATACACAGTAGTGATATACAAACATAATAAATGAATACATAAAACAAACATATTACAGCAGTATTAATCTAAAGGCTTATTTAACTAAAACATTTAAGTAATCTACCTATAATTTAAACTAAAACAATTCAATATAATATACATAGACAAACAGTAATATTAACCTACATATGAAAGGAAACATTTTAATGATATATACACTTATAAACAGCAACTTTAATCTAAACACATTTTTAACTAAATCATTTTAATATAATAAGCTACACTAAACTACATTTTAATGACAATACAATACAATACAATATATCTTTTTTATTAGTACACAATTGAATATTATAAATATGTAAATAGCAACATTAATCTACATTTTAACTAAGATAATAAAAATTCTTAACAGCAACAATAAGCTACATATATTTTTAACTAAAACTTAATATAGGCCTAGTTATTATAATTATTTAATATTTAAAATAATATCTTAAATTACACAACAGCAAAATTTGATCTGAAACATTTTGATATAATACATAAACAGCAACTGGTTTCTGAGTTACATCATTTAAACTATAAAAAAAAAAAAAGTTTAGTTTTGACCAGACACAAAGTGCACTTAAAATCGCTGCAATATCCGTGATGTGGTTTAATTTGATGGCCCCACCCTAGCCTGCACTAATCACTCTAAGTCTATAATGCACTGTAGTGCAAACGGATGGCACAGTAGCTTATGACATGAAAACATCACACACCGCAAAAAGCACTTCACGCCATGCATAGCAGAACTAGTTTTGTTTATATTTCCACCAGAGTTGAACATCTGTTCACGGTTCCTGACCAGAGTTCTGCTGTGTAACATGAGGCTAACACACACACACACACACACACACACCGGTTTAATACTACACCAGCGGGGTCACACTGAAGGTGTACAAGCATGCCAAACCGTGTGCCTGCCCTCCATACGCTCATTAGGCCCGCTCTGCGATGGCATGTCAACAGATGGTGCTTATAAACAGCAGAGCTCAGGAAGAACAGAAAAAAACCCAAATAAACAAGTGAAACTAACTTTAACAAGGACTAGGACACAAATGCTCTCTTTAGATGCAAATTCAACGTGTTAATTGGCTTCGAACTTCGATTCTCTGCGCCAAAACGAAACGATTCGACCATCAGTCATATGGACGCTACTTCACACTTTCGATGACTCACACTTTCAGAAATCTGCTAATTAGACAACGTTCCCGCAGGACTTGAAGTTTTATGCGAGTGAACATCTCCTAGGCTCGATTCTGATGTCCACTGACTTTGCACTGACTTTTAAATTTAAGTGCTTAAATTTAGCACGCCTGTTGCAATTGGACAGAAACGTCCTGGTTGTCTATAGGGCCGCTCGCTTAATACCCCACTGACAACAGCAGTGAGAGACAGCTGGTTTGACAGAGCGCTAATTAACCTTATAAGACTACTCAGAGAAAGCCGAGCATGTGGGAAGAAGCTCAGTTAGATCCGCGGCCGTAACCTCGCTGTGAGCTCCAACAACGATCGGAGCACTCATTAAATTTCATACAAACCTCCACAGACAGACATTCACTAGATCCAGATCTGTAGCCTGCTTTACATCGAGCAGCAACACTGTGGCAAACAAATGAACTTAGTTTGACGTTTACATGTTGCTGCATTATTGCAACATTGGTCCATAAAGCAAAAGAAATACATAGCATTCACAAATGTTTGCTAAAACAACCTATTTAAGTGTTAGTAGGACTGCACAATTTAGAAAGAAAAATTTAAATGAAATAAAAAAATATATATATTATATATCGATATGACTATAAAATAACAGTACTGTAAAATACTGTCAAATTAATTATTATTATTATTATGGAATTAAAATACAAAATAATAAACATTTCTATTGTAATACATGCCTGTAAAGAAAAATGTAGTATTTTAGAAAAAAACTGTCTATATTAAGAAAAAATACCATAATTAATCTTACAGTAAAACTGTAAAATTACAATTCTAATATTTATAGTTGTCTTAATTTCTTAATTATCCAATGTTCATTTTAGCAAAAAACTGCTAGAAGAATTTTATGTAAAATAATATAATAATTAAAATAATATTACTGCAAAATTATAATAAAAAATGTTTTCATAATTTTCTACATTTTCAAATGATAATCCATCAAGCTTTTATTTTGACGGGGAAAAGATGGGAGTATTTAAGAAAAATATTTCAATACTAATACTTACTGTTGCCTTAATTTCTTCATTTTCAAATATTAGACCATTAAAATTTTATTTTGGTGGAAAAATGCAGGGGGCCTTTAAAGCTTCTCTTTTGACAACAACAAATATGATATAATTTGTATTAATTCTATTTCACTGAACTATTCTTGTTGATTTATATTCTTTCACATTATTTGCTATCTTTGTTTTGGGTTTTTTAGCTCGGCCCAGTGCATTGTGGGATAGACTACTTTAAGAAGGATCTCTGTTGCACTGCCGTATAATTTGTCCAAAAAAAAAAAAAAAAAAGATGCTTATCCTCTGGAACTGTTTTTGTGACTACTGTATGATGTTTTACAATGCTGTCTATCTGGGGCACTTACTAGGTATCAGAACAACAACATTAGCTCTTCTAGACACACTCACAACATCTACATTAGCACATCAGGGTGGGCCGTATTGATTCCTGGCTGCCGATGAGCATCAGTGTTTCTGGTGGTTTCAGCATCAGCACAATGCGTAAGGTGCTTCCTGCCTCGCCAGCACCCACAACCTCTCTCTTAGGAGATTCGGTGAAAAAATTAGATCGTGTAACGTGCCCTACCAAAATAGACATGAGACACCATCTTTGCTCTGTAAAACTGCACGTGCATCATATTTGAATGAAATAACACGCATGTAACTTTCACTGCATCTGACCCAGAGAGTACAGCATGTTTCAAAAAGGAAACACCCAGCAAGCCAGCTGTGAGTAACAGCTTTTTGTCTGCTACGCGCTTTGCTACGCACTGAAACAACTGAAAGTGCATGACGTGCTTAAAAGGAACACCCAAATATGAAGATTCTGCCATTATTATTTCATACTCGTGTATTTCCAAACCCACAGGCTGTGGAACACAAAAGGAGATTCACACAGCTCTTTTCCGCATGGTTCACAGTGACCATACCAACCAAACAGGCTTAAAAAAGCCCCATAAAAATAACCCAAATGACTCAACTTAAGTATTCTGAAGTTACACATTAGTTTACTGAGGCACAGACCACTATTTAAGTCACAGATCACAAATAAAATAAGACACAGACTAGCCGTCATTGGTTTTTGTGTCATGGTAAAACATGATTGATGTCAAACCACAGGTTTTATTTTTTCCAAATTACATTACATGGGGTGGCTCTATTTTTAAAGGGACAGTTCAGCCTCACAATTTACAAAAATGAAAATTCTATCATCATTTACCCACCCTCCATTTGTTTTAAAACTTTATGATTTTTCTTCTCCTGTCAAGCACAAAAGAAGATATTTTGAAGAATGTTGGTCTCCAAACAGGTATCCATTGACTTCGATAAAAAATACTATGGAAGTCAATGGATACCTGTTGATACCATCAACTGTTTGATGACAGAATGTTTATTTTTGTGTGAACTATCCATTTAATGGTAAAATTAAACTTTAGTAATCTAAAACCATGTATAATTAATTGATTTAACAACCATTTATTTTGAAGTTTAGCAAAACATAATTTTTTAGGGGGCTATGAATCTTTTTATCAAATTCTGATCATTTTTCTGACATTTTTAAATAAACTTTAGTAAATGATTATACTAATAGAGCTCTGTAAAATGCTCAGTTTTTCAGAAATTCTGTGTTGTGTATTTGAATTTTTATGGTAGTTAGTAGGGCTGCACGATATTGGGAAAAAATAACATTGCGATATTTTATTTTTCTGCGATATATATTGCGATATTAAATCTAATCATTTAATTTTTTCTTACAAACAAAAATGGGGTGAGCTCACTTACATTCTCATTTTAAATGATTTAAACATCGACACCATCATGTCAATTGATTAATATGCGCGAGGTAGAGAGAGCAAGACAGCGATCGTGTTGTTTGAAGACGTTGAGCGTGCGGCCGGGGCTCTCTCTCTCTCTCGTGCTCTCTCTCGCTCTCTCTCTCTCACAGGCACGCTCGCTCTCTCTCTCTCTCTCTATCTCTAAAAACCTAAAACCTAAAAACACATGCAAAAGATAAACGTTCACTCTATGATGGTTAAACTGTGCAATTAATCCGCGAATCAAATTCATCAAGGGCCGGGGAGCAGCTGGCCCATACAGTTAATGAATAACGGATCAACTACGACAGCCTACATCACACATCCTGTGATGTGACTATCGTGGATTCGTACATCGCAATATCAATGCTTAAACAACACATCTGCAATTTTTTATTTGAGATCTGTGATATTTTTATGATATTACTTGTTTTAAATTTAAAATATACAGTCTGCTTGCCATACAAAGACATTGTATGATTTCGAAAGATGTAGCACAAAGTACAAACAACTTTTATGCAAATTTCTCAACCCTTTGGATCTTCACAGATATGTGGTCTTTACGAACATCACTGTTTGACAAAGAAAGAGTAAATGACGACAGTTTTGGACTGCTTTAACACAAGCTAAAACCATGAGCAAACCTGAATCATGTAGAGCTGAGCGATGCGGTACTCCTCCACGCTCATGGGCATGGGGATGCGGTACTCTTTGATCAGCATGTTGGCCGTGGAGCGGGGCTGGGGTTGGAAACGCTCCGCTGGGTCAGGGCAAATCCACCAGGACGGCCCTTAGCTCGAGTGCATCAGAGAGAAGGAGCCACGCTCATTTCTCAGACCTGGGCAGAAAACACAGACAGACAGGCAAATCAGACCTGGAAATCATCTTACGGAGATGCCCATCTGTTTTACGTTTACAGAGTAAAAAAATAAATTAATAAATAAATATTGTATTTCTAAAACTAAAAGATTTAAACAATCATAAACCGCATACATTCAGCAAGACTTGCTTAAAAAAGGAACCTAATTCTATATATGGGCTCTAAAAACAAGTCTTGTTGAGTAACTTTTTCTTGCTTGAAGGATGCTGTGGTATTTTTACAGTAACGCTGATGCAAAAATACTGATAGTTTACACGAGATAAGTTTTTCTTAACAGTCATGATCAGCAAAACAGCAGATCCAAGATGTGCAGGTCTCTAGGGAAAATATCTAAACATAAGCTTACTTATTTAAACTTACTTATAGATCATTTTGTCTGAAAACAACCCCAATGACGTGCAAGATTGCTTCTTGGTTCAATTTATGTTCTGAAGGATGGTGAGGTCATTATACAGGAAAAAAGACAAAATATTTTTGATTAAGAAAATTAACAAATGAAAAACCACTTAGATCAGTTAAAGTGTCTTTAAAAAGTTGAAAAACCAGCTAAATATTTTGCAATGGCATCTATCTTGCACAAATGAATCCATACACAGAAAAAAAAAAACTAAATATCTAAAAAATGTTCCAGAGATGCATATGGTGAACCAATAAATAAAAACAATAATTTAGAGATTTAGTTTTGAACCCAAAATGCTCATAAATAAACTGTATCTCTCCATTTCCAAACTGGCATAATCTATATTACTCATTAGAAATAATTACTTAGAAATCATTACAATTAGTTATTTGAAGAACACTAGCAAAGCATTTTTAAACTGAAGCGCATACAGTTTTCAAAAGCAGCATATTCTATATTGCTTCATAATCACTTACAAAACCAACAGCTGTTCAGTTTAATCACACAGGCATTATGTATTCAGACATAGTAGTCTCAAACACATGCAGCACAACCAACTCGCAATTAATAAATAAATACAGTGTTACTGTACGCCAGCAGTGCTGTAATGGAATCCAACCGTCCAGGAATGACATCTATGCAAACGGCTTCCAGATGAAAAAAATTAAATCACGAGGGGCCTCGATTTGACCTTGGAGTGCCGTAAGAAATGTAAATCCACCTGCTGATGACACAGAGGTCTGGCACACACCGGAACAGTCCTGCGCTTCCACAGAGCGCGTCACATGACACAGGCCGCTTAGTGTAAGACGGATTATCCGCAGACAACTTACCCAACTCTTCCCTGAGAGGTAAAGCTGAGCGTGTGTGTGCAGAAAGGTGAACTGGTGTAAACACAGACACCATAGGACTCATAAACATCACCGAACATCAACCAAGCGACCATCTCAAGGTTCCCGAGCGGGGCCATGTTAGGTGCAACAGCTGTCAGTGCTAAAAACAGCATCTGTGATGAAAAAATATCTAGCTATTTGATCTATAAATAGCTGGAATGGCTCAGTTACGTCATGCACACTCACAGTAAATAGCTGTGCGCTGTGATTGCGCTGTCTTGCCCCTGGTGAAAAGGTAGCATTCAACACAATTATGATAGATTGCCTGGACCCTTGACGTGTCTCTAAAAATAGTAATACTAATCAAGAGGTCACAAAAGGAAAGGTCAGAGACCAAATGACTGTTCATCACCACTGCTTCCTTCCAAGATACTCCAAAGCTTAGGTACTAATAGAGGGAAATAATAGGCAATAGTTCACCCAACACATTGTTTGGCAGTAAAGACATTTCTAATGTTGCAAAATATTTCTATTTCAAATGTTGTTTTTTTCTGATTCAAACATGCTGTGCTTATGAACTTTCTACTCAAAGAATCCTGAAAAAAAAAGATAAAGCTTTCCACTGAAGTATGGTTTGTTAGGGTCTTACAAATATTTGGTTGAGATACAGCTATTTAAAAATCTGGAAATCTGAGGGTGCAAAAAAATCTTAATATTGAGAAAATCACCTTTAAAGTTGATCAAATTCAGTTCTTAGCAATCTATATTACTAATCAAAAATTTACTTTTGATATATTTACAGTAGGATATTTACAAAATATCTTCATGGAACATGATTGTTCCTTAATTTCCCAAATATTTTGCCATAAAATAAAAATCTATAATTTTACCCATACAAAGTATTTTTGCCTATTATTACAAATATACCCCAGCGACTTAATACTGGTTTTGAGCTCCAGGGTCACATATCATGGTTTCCACAAAAATACGTAGATTGATTGGCCAGGTTCACATTACTCCAATCGGCAGTACATATGGTGCATATTTTTTCCACATCGAGTTTGATGCACGCGATGAATAAAAGTGACAGCGCATTGTTTGCGGTAAATATGAAAATGAAAATGTACTAATCACACCATAAATGCATATAACTGAAGTCTACGGTGTTTCACAGTCAACACATACGGCATGTTGGCAAGTTTCAAAGGACAAGAGCACTTTTAGATAAACAAGATGGCACTTGTGGAGCTAGGAAAACAAAGTTCTTTATGAAACGCAAGACTGTTTGTAACAAAGATTTCAAAGCAAAAGGAAAGGCAGTAGAGCAGACTGTTTCTGTCAGTGGTAAGGTTTAATTTAGAATGCTTATGATAATGTATGAAAAGTTTTTGAAATGTTTTGCCACTTGCTTGAGCAATGTTTCTGTGCTGTGAGTAAGCTATTGCGTAACAATTGCATGAGTGTAAAAACAAAACTGCACTGCATGCTCAAACATTTAAGATAAATATAGATTATTAAAAACATCAAAAAAATGCTACCCAAAATGAGATTCAGGCCCTGAATACATTTCTATATCTCCTGATTGGAGTATTACTATAAATAATTCTACATGATAAAAAGAAGGCTTTAAAAAGATCGGTATCTGTGATTTAAACAATAGTTCGCCTAAGTGCTTTAAAAAGGATTTTCAATGTTAAAACAAAAGGCTAAAATTACTGCATTTTTTCTCTGTTCACTTTTTAAAATAAGAATATGGTTCTGTCATTCTTCCACAGGAAAAACAATAAAAGCTCACAACTAGACGGGGATTATTGAGAGCAGTAATGGTCAGCGCTGGTGAGTCACAGCTGCCAGCGCTGGTGCATTCTGGTCTTGAACTAGGTCAGGGACCAGGAGCATTGCAGCTACTCTGGGCTTGTGGCTAGACCTGAAATATCAGACAAATGCATCAAGACACCATTGTGAGGGCCTGAGACGTTCTGCGGCATACCGGAGAAAGATGTCACAACAATAACGACACAGCTGCTCCTTGAACAGACATCTACCTACTCTTCAAAGGACATTACAAAAGACATCTACACTACAACTGAAACCAGTCCATCCTGATGCCACACCGCTGCCGTCACCTGACGTGCCATTTTACAACCAAACACAAGCGCTACAGGATTTGTTTGTGTCAGAAGTGTTGCGAAACACTGACACATGTACCTACTGAGACAGATTTCAGCACATTATCTTTCCATTTCTCACCAGCTGGTTATGACAGACTACATTGGAGCATGTGTTGCCATTGATCTGTAATGACTAAGTAAACAATTCTCTATAACCGCATCACATGCAGTTTTCCATGATTATGTTGGGAAGGTTTCTAAAAATTCCTCCCATTGGCAAGTGTCTACAGTGCCTATGAGAGGACAGTTCCCTACTGAGACTGCTTTCCCAGGACCTGGGTGTCCAAACAAATGGACACCACAATCCAAAGTCTTTTCTAAGCACATCTCGGAAGCAGAATGCAAATTACAGTAACTATAAAAAGTGCAATAACATTTAATGCCGTATTAATTAGCATATTGCATTAGAGAGAAATGGAAAAGGTAATTGCTTGTTTGTGTCAAGTGTCCACATGGTAATATGGCATATCATCATTTCAGTGTGTCGCATTTCAACAGGCATTTGACACCCAGAGAACCTGCTTTGTATGAAGATACAAAAATACAAGGAAATGCTGGCTGAGATGACAGTATCTGTAATGTACAGCCCTACAAAACATCACGCTGACATCACAGTTAACCATTTCCTTTAAGATTAACCATTAAGATATTTCTCCATCTCAACATCCGTCTTAATATGTCAAGGCATGTATCGGTTCAATTGCGAGGTGAGGCTTTTTAGGTTTTTAAAACACTCAAATCACAGCTAACACTTGCACAGATGGATTTGCATGTGAAAATACTGTGGGATTGAGGAGCATTCCATTAGAGCCTCGGATCAAAACCAGGAAAGCACAGCATGCAGCCCTCCGCTCCCTCAAAAAACACCCCTTTACCAGTTGCGTCAAGAAGCAGGCGCTGAGATTGGAGACATTTGTCCAAGCGTAGACGTTTTACCTGTTAGATTGCGTTTATGCCGTCTATCCAACTGATCCGATCAATGGACAGAAAGCAGCCGGTCCACGTCTCATTCCCAAACAGAAGCATTCTAGCATCCTGCCAGCATTGTTATGCTGCTTTATGTTCTGGTATGAATGAAGATGTCATCAAACGCTGCCGGAAAACACGAAGGAAAAAAAAACATCTTTTTTTTTTTTATCTCCTTCTCACTTGCAACCTTTTTCCTCTGCCGTTTCGCCTGTATCCACCTCTTGTGGGGCTATAAAGCTCTGTTGCCATGGAAATGCAAAAGGCTGTCACGGGATTGGCTGGGGTTGGTGTGATTAAGTGGCTCTGGGACGGCCCTCAAACTGCTGCTCTCACGAACAGCCCCGCCCTCTCCTGCCTGCATTCACTCTTCCAGACTGACTGATAGCTTTTAGATTCAGTCAAGGAGAGGAGAGGAACATCTGCAGCTTAATATGAGCGCAGGTCTGTCAATAAGCATCACGCAGCATCAATGGAATAAAAGAAAATTAATGAGGAAAAAAATGAACAGGGAGGAGTCACTGAAAATTGCATAATGACATCAATCTCATAAACAGACTCGAGTCGGCAGACTTTTTGGAGGTAAATGTAGAGTTTTATGGAACAAATTTAAACACTGTGAACAAATTTAAACATTAAAACATCTACTGCATTCATGTGCTGATTATGGAGGGAAAACTGCAGGGCAGTAAATTAAAAATGCTGATGTAAATATTAAAAACAGCATTGCATTCCTGCACTAATTTTAAAAGGAAATTTATGGAATTCTGTGGAATAAATTTATAAATAAAAAATGTAAAATATCTTGCACATATTCTGCACTGATTCTTGAGGGAAATCTGTGTGATAAATTTAAACATGGTAAGATAAAATTATATAAAAACATATATCGCATTTCCTGCACAAATTTTGGAAAGAAATGTGCAGAATTTGTGGAACGAATTTGAACATGGCGAGGTAAAATATTTAAACTGTAATGCATTTCTGGATTGATTTAGTAGGGAAATTTTGCTGAGGTAAAACATTTTAATTAGGCTTTAAATTACATTTCCTGGCTCTTGGTCTTTTGCCAATCTCGCTCCCCTCTCTCTTTATCCTACGCTTTGGAATAAATCTGTGGAATAAATGTAAAAATACTAAGGTAAAATATTTAAAATATTTTGCATTGTATTACTGTGCTGATTTTGTATGTAAATGAAATGGGCCTAAACCCATATCGGTCGACCATTACCTGCAATCCCCTGCACTACAGAAGTGTGTCTGTTAACTTTTGACATTTCCAGAACAGAAAAACGATGAGGAATGTGAGATAAAGCTGCACAGCCGTACTGTCTTAAAACACTTAGTATGTACTATTTTACCAGTTAAGTGCAGTCTTCGATTGCGCAGTAAAAGAATGTGAATTGTGACACAGCCAAAGATAAACACATGAAAAAAGTTATCTTGTCATATTTTACCACTAGTTCTTTAAATTGCAAAAGATATCTGGACATCTGCCAACTGTCTGGTTTGCTCTCGAGAACACTGTGTTCTAGTATTTAATCCAACTACAGACATTAATGGCCTCTTTGATTTACGTTCAAAAAGAGCTTCAACTTGCAAATATACAGTCTCTTAGCTCATTCTGTTATTAATCTTACAAAAATGACTTTCACATGATTATTTACATGTACTAAAATTTCCCTTCAGACACCTGGGAAAACATGTTCTAGCTTAAAGCGACAGTGTTTTGAAAAACATACATAATCTTATTTGGTACCGCAATTCACTTCAATGAAAACGATCAGTGATGAATATTAGCGCACTGAAGCCACACCACGGCTCCCAGGAACACAATCAACCTCTTAGATTATTCCACTTAAACAGTGCTAATGTGAGGTCGACCCGTAGGTTAGATATGTGTGGCATTTCATATGGCAATGCTGTATGCTCTGCAGGGACACTAAGAGCTCTTTATTGATTTAAGGTTGGCATCCAGCACGATTGGGCATCTCGAAATGGTGTACAATTACGACAACGCACCAGGTTAGTTATTCAGCACAGCAGTTTCAGACATCCGATTTCAAAATGAATGCCTACAGGACAGAAATTGAAAACTATGATTACAAGGTGATGATGTAGCTCGTTTCATCCATCATTAAACTATTAAACACAGTTTATTTGAATAATTTTTGATTAATTACTCTTAAGGTAGTAGTTACATGATAGCTTTTAACTGGGGAAGTCGTGGCCTATTGGTTAGAGAGTCGGACTGGCAATCGAAGGGTTGTGAGTTCGAGTCTCGGGCCGGCAGGAATTGTGGGTGGGGGGAGTGCATGTACAGTTCTCTCTCCACCTTCAATACCACGACTTAGGTGCCCTTGAGCAAGGCACTGAACCCCCAACTGCTCCCCGGGTGCCGCAGCGTAAATGGCTGCCCACTGCTCTGTGTGTGTGTGTGTTCACAGTGTGTGTGTGTTCACTGCTCTGTGTGTGTGCGCACTTCGGATGGGTTAAATGCAGAGCACGAATTCTGAGTATGGGTGACCATACTTGGCTGAATGTCACGTCACTTTCACTTAATATTTTACTTTAAAATGATATTATAAAATATCTTCTTCAATATTTGCACTATGGTTCGAAAGTTTGATGACGGCTTTTAAGAAATGAATTATTTTCTGTTTTGTTTTATCAGGGATGCATGAAATTGCTCAAAAGTGACAAAAGAGGCATTTATAATGTCAAAATTCAAATATATGCCGTTTTTTTTACTTTCTATTCATCAAAGAAAGAATGTATCAGAATTTGCCCAAAAACAAAAGCAGCACAAATCTTTTTAACATTCACGGTAAGAAATGATAATTAGCGTATGTGATCCTGGACCACAAAACCTCTTAAGTGTCAATTTTTCGAAATTCAGACATCGGACAATATTTGGCCGAGATACAACTATTTGAAAATCTGGAATCTGAAGGTGCAAAAAAACAATTTAATCAACAAAATAAATTCTTAGCCATGCATATTACTAATTAAAAATTTAGTTTTGATATATTTACGTTAGGAAATGTACAAAATATCTACATGGAACATGATCTGTTCTTAATATCCTAATGATTTTTGGCATAAAAGAAAAATCGATAATTTTGACCCATCCATTGTTTTTTTGGTTATTGCTAAAAATATACCCCAGCAACTTAAGACCGCTTTTGCGGCTCAGGGTCACATATTAGAATGATTTCTGAAGGTAACACTGAAGATTGGAGTAATGACAATAAAAATTCAGCTTTACATCACAGGAATAAATTACATAAAAAAAATATTCAAAAACAAAACAATTATTTTAAATTGTTAAAATATTTTAGGTTTTAACTGTATTTTTACAGTTAATGCAGCCTTGGTTAGCACCAAACACTTAAAAAATAAAAATAATAATTACTGACCCCAAACTTTTGAAGCTTTTAAAGTAACAAGTGTGTACTATGAAAATGAGTATTGTGCATCTACAAATTTGCATATCTCTGCATGCATTATTCAAAAACAGGAAGTACAGTGGGGACCTTGGGTATGTTTGACATTTCATATCCTTCTGGCCGACCTGACGACAGACCCTGTTGTGATCAACACCAAATGCCACTCATCCATTATCCCGTCATCATCAGGTTTTTGTCGACAGACCTGTCTATCTCACATTTATAATTTGTTAAATTTAATTGATCTGAAGTCGTCTGATGTAGCCGACAGAACACAGATGCAGGTGTCTGACACTCACTGGCTCTGAATGAGCACGACCCACGTCACTGGTCCAGCATAACTGCTTAACACCACAAAATAAAACAGGGTTTTTAATGCGATGCTTAATCTCTGAGCTAGGGATGTCAACGATTAATCGATGATCGATTAATTGTCGATAAGAGATGCAATCGATTAAGGCTGTCGATGGTCGGTTAACCGATTCAATGTTGGGCTGCGTGCGGCTCATGCACACCAACACGTGCGAGCGGCTGTGAGTGCAGTGACGATATATAAAAGCATCATCATTCATTCACAATGTACAAATTAAGCTTTTAATGTGATTTAAACTTTAAAGTACATTAAAATAGAAACAACATAAAAGTTCTTCAACATTAAAAGCAATAGAAATGTAGTTACTAATCATTTCATCAGATAACTGTTTTATATCGTGCGCTTTGCAGGGCTGCGGGACACAGTGACAGGACAGGTAGTCTATTCATTCCTACAACTTGTTAATTCATTCCTACGAATTATAAATGTGGCAATTGTCCATGTTTCATTAATTTTGTTCCCTAGATAACCCATGATTTAAGTGAAATAAGGGAACAAATTAATAAATCGAACGAATTCTTAATTCATGAAATCTTTAATCGCCCTTCCCATGTTTACCACAGTAAGAGATGCGAAAACAGTTATTAAAAGCGAAAGATAATAAAATAAACCTGGGAAATTAGAGGGTTAGACTATGAAGATTTAGGAAAAGAAACAATGCCTAAATATACTGAATTTGTGGAAATTCGTGACCAACCGGCAAACCAGAACAAAGCCGCGTAAATGAAGACTATGGGGTCCAAATCATGGTCGCGATCTAACATTTTCCAGTTAACCTATTATTCCTCTAATAAACAAAGCTTTTATACCACACTTGTCATAATCAGATCTTATCATTTCTAAATAAATAATTGCTGGATTCAAAACAGCGATTAATAGGCGCTGTGACCGACACATTCCTGGAGCATTCACTGCTGTCACTAAACGGTGACGCCGAGCATCGTTCACAAGTTTCTGCATGGACCTGACTATGGCACAGGTTCTAAGCCCTGGGACAAAATGGGATGCTTTAAGGAAAATTTATAGCCTACTAAGTAATAGGCCCAACATAAAAATAACAATTTGTTTTCATGTTTTTTTTTTTTTTTTTTTAAATAGGCTATGCGAAATATATCCGACTTAAATAATTAAGATTAACGGATTTAAAACAGAAGTGTGGGCGCTCCATAAGTTCACAGAAAAACAAAACAAAAAGGATGACAACGCATTCTGTTTGTTTGCTTTATTTTACAAGAGCACAAATCTTCTGTTTTTATTGTGAGTGTGCACAAATGAAAGTAAACACTTTTGCGGAAAATATATATATTTTTCTTCTGTCTCAGCTGTTTCGATCGCGCTGGAGCCTGCTGCACACGTAGCTATATTCTAGCGATTCAAACTTACATCGCAGTCTGTTCATTATCAAAATAAAATAGTCAACTAAACATTTAAAAGGTTACACTGGTCAGTTTAAATAGACCGTAGTATACCGGTCCTCTCTGCTGTTCCAAGGACGTTTTTGCTCATATGAAGAGGATCATCTTTTCCGTCTATATGCGAATGCGTGTTAAGTACAAGCCTAGTTTACATTATAAATAATAGTTTAACATTCAAATACATTGCGAATATGGAAACATTTCGATTTGTGCCGAATGAGACATGAGCAATAACCTCCAAATAAATCTAGCCAAAGCCGCGCTCGCTCATCCTCGTGTGCACGCATGCACTGTCATGATCTAATGCGCTGTATGCCGGATTTTTAAAAATCTGACATTTTCTAGTACAGAATCCAGCAGGATCAAATTAATGTGAGCAACTGTGTTTTGGTGCAGCAGCGCCGATGTAGTTCACTTAATGTGCAGCGCAGTCACACGCGCTCCACATTTCGGATAATTTTATACAATAATGTCAGTTGAAAACATTGCAATTGTGCTTTAAAATACAACAACGAGCACCACAAAACCATTTCAAGAGGCGCGTTCAGCGTTCTCCGCGCGGGATTGGAAACTGTCAACAAAGTAAAATGACCTCAAAAGTATGGCGCGCTCTCTTCATTTTATCAAATGATCATAATCGCATCTATTCATTTTATAATCCTGCTACTAGCATTTTATTCAGACTAAAACCTCTTTAATTCAAGTGAGAAAGCGTTTTGTGTGTGTGTGTGGCTTTTGCACATCCTGTCATACCGCTGACTGCGTGCCTGCAATAGACGCATTTTGCAGTATTATGGTTAACGATTAATCGATTAATTGATCGTTAATTTAAACGACGATCGATCATGGAAATAATCGAAATTTGACATCCCTACTCTGAGCACACAACGGTAACAAAAGACTTCCTTCTGTTTCCTTTGCTTTGGATACGTTGTATAACAGAACAAAGAACAGGGGAGTATTTTGATTAATACAACTGCAGACTATTGAAATAGAGAGATTAAACAGGGTTATTTGCTATAGGCATCACTGCCATGAGAATACCAACACCATTATCCCATTTCTGGGGGTGTCAAAGGCTAAAGCTAATTCTTTACAGTGAAATAATTAGCCATGGAAGATTGTAACAAACCTTTAACCTTAAGCAACTTCATCATGCACTGAGAATATTTGGGTGAAGGATTTACTTTGAAACAATTTTAATTCTGAAAATCCTTGGTAAAATTTGCTCCATGAATAATTACACAGAAATGGCAAGTATTAATTAATAGAAATTAAACATGAGATTAATAAAAAACAAACATGAGCAGAAAGACTCAAAAGTATTTTCTTATAAAGAAATATGTAAATAAAAAAACTCCACAAACTACAGTGACGTGACATACAGCCAAGTATGGTGAACTACTCAGAATTCATGCTCTGCATTTAATCCATCCAAAGTGCACACACACACAAACCGTAAACACACACACCCGGAGCAGTGGGCAGCCATTTATGCTGTGGCGCCCAGGGAACAGTTGGGTTCGGTGCCTTGCTCAAGGGCACCTCAGTAATGGTATTGCAGCCCCGAGACTCGAACCCACAACCCTAGGGTTAGGAGTCATACTCTCTAACCACTAGGGCTGTCAACGAATATTCTAAATTCAAATATGTATTCGAATAGTTAAAAAAAAACACATTTCGAAGGTGAAAATTAATATTCAAATATAAGTGGAAAAGTGGAAAAGAAAGTAGCGGTAGTAGAGGCGTGGTTGTCTGCTTTGCGAGTGGGTGTGCTAGCGCACCTGAGGGTTCAGGGACAGGTCACAGGAGTCGCACTGTCTGGCACAGCATCACTGCTGAAAGTTGACGTGTCTTCATGGAAGATGGCAGCAAGTGCAGAACCCAACTCGTCCGCAGCAGAGAAAATGAGGTAAAATTGTTGAACCGCGAGATAAAGTTGTATGCAAGCGATTTAAGATACAATTAGCATACCATTCGACTACTAGCAACATGAGGTCACAAATGAGCATGGCATAATGTGTGGAACTCCAGCTAAACAGTCACGTCTTGACACTTAACGTTACTTTGCATCGCCCGCCACAAGCTCTTTGTCTGCAACACGACAAGAGGCCATAACGGATAAATTAATTTCGTTCATTTGTAAGGACATGAGACCAATCAGTATCGCGGATGGGGCAGGCTTCGGGGAGATCTGTCAAGCAATGGAAGCAAGGTTTGATTATTTATCGTTTCATGTCAAGGAAAATTTCCATGTTTACCACAGCACAGCTCGCTCGGAGCATTCAATGTCAGTACTATATGCTGTAAAACTTCAATTAATATGAATAATATTTGTTTCAATCACTGAATGAAGCCTGCTATATTTGGCACAACAGTCGCGACCTTAAATTGCTTGAACAAAAATGTGTTTGTTCATTTAATCTGTTATGCGCAAAGAACGTGAGGGTGAGAGAGCGTGAGGTCTGCAGTCTTGGCCATTAGTTGATTTCCTTGTTTTTGTGTAGGTAATACGTTGCCATATATGTTTAAACTTAAATATACTATATCTATACTATAACTATAAGTAGTTATGTCTCTTTGTATTATTTTGGCCTGTTATTGACTTATTGGCGTCACTGACAACATGCGCAACCAGATGTTCGAATAGTTCGAATATTCGTTTATTTTTTAGAGGGAATATTCGAACGTCATTTTTGAGCAATTTTGACAGCCCTACTAACCACTAGGCCACGACTTCCCCGATAAAGTGACGTGACATTCAGCCAAGTATGGTGACCCATACTCAGAATACATGCTCTGCATTTAATCCATCCGAAGTGGATGGACACACATGCAAACCGTGAACACACACACCCGGAGTAGTGGGCAGCCATTTATGCTGTGTCTTGCTCAAGACCACCTAAGTCATGGTATTGCAGGCCCAAGACTAGAACCCACAACCCTAGGGTTAGGAGTCATACTCTCGAACCACTAGACCACAACTTCCCTAAAGTCATGGTATTTAGTTGTATTTTTAGTAGAAATAGGTACTTTTATTTGTCAGGGATGCATTAAATTGATCAAAAGTGACAGAAAAAAAATATTGACATTAATACACAAAAAATTCTAATAACACTGTTCTGTTGAACTTTCTATTCACCAAAACATGTAAAAAATCTAGTTTCTAATAATCTAAAAAAATAAATAAATCTTGGTTACTTAAACGAGAACAATTATTACCACATGCCATTGTTTAAATTAATATTTTATTTTGACTTTTTTTTGCAAAGTCTGTCTATGTAAATTAAGACTTTGACACGATAAGTGACCTGTACTTTGCCATTGCATTGTGCAACTTGGTATCAAGAAGCATAACTAAGTATGTTTCATAAAATATGCACAAAATGCATTTATAATGACTTTGTGCCTGTGTAAAATACAATACTTTGACATTAAAAGATAATATGCATCACTGTCAAAACTGAATAACAGATACTCAGTGCTTCCCTTACTAATCGCACACACAGCGAGGTGCTTTGCTTCCTACAACACTTTTGAAATCACCATAAAATTCTTATCAGAACATTCGAAGTCTCTTCTGTTTCAGATAAATTAGAGGCAAATAAATCGGAGACGACGCGCCGCTACACAAGGCACATGAATAAATGGAGGAAGAGGGAAGCGCAAACAAACCCTTGACGTGAGGGGCGGATGATGAGAAAAGGCAGTTTATTTATAGAGCGGGCCAGCTGATAGTGGCTCGCCTCCGTGCTCACTCGTTTCTTTAAATTATTGTAATAAATCACTCACCTCACGGGGCTTTGAGCTCAGATAATCGTCAGCCACTCATCTCATGCCGAGCCTCTGCTCAGAGCTATTAAAAAGCCTCTTTAGGGGCCGGTTGTGGGAAAAATGGAACCTATTGAGAAAAGAGCTTCCGTCGGAGTCGGAGATGCTACCTCGCCAGTGTTGGCGGAGCACATTAAGGGGGCTCGGGGTATAATGCATGAGTTTCATAAGGCAGATACCTGATGCGACTGCTGATATGCTTTGGGTAATGGTGAGGAACAAATAACGTGGCTAGGAGGGAAAATGCAAAAGCACTGTGACATACAAATGCGACCAAACAGCATGAGTCAAAAGAAAATCTCCCAATCTCAAGTCAAATCATTATCAAGATTCATAAATGCAAATATGATACATGTAAGCCGAGAACATGCCATTTTAAACCTAGTTCCTCAAGTGCTATAATGTACACAAAATGTATCAATGGCAACCTCAATCTTCTGCGTTGCTTTGCGTTGCAAATACCTGCAATAATGCATGCAGATCTAAAAAACCTCACAATAAAATGCAAATTGCTTCACAAGTGAGCAGCACGGCTCAACGGGATGATGAAAGGGCCGATGGCGTAAGTGGGTCGCTGTGTGCGGTGGTGGGAAAATTCCACTGGCCCTCATACTTTATCAGACAAGAACTTGGAGAGGAACTTTGCTAAACCGCAGAAGCCAAAAACCCTCATGACTATCACCAATGAGGCTAATGAAAGACAAAGACAGCTAGCTCTTTGCTGGTAATGATGACAACCATAAATGGAAATGTTGCAGTTGTGATGCAACATGCCAGTTTTTGATGTTAAGATCATCATATAAATAATCAAAAGACATGGGGAGTATGAAAAATTAGTTTGTAGAACAGAACGACTTGGGCCAGCATCGATTTTTATGTGAAATTAGCATAGAGGCTTGAGAAATCGATTATACTTTTGAATGCTGCATCAGGTGTTTGATATTGAGTATCATTTTACAGCAAGAAGATTAAACACATACGATGCTGGAAATATTGACTGTGCAACTGGATCAGAATTTGTTTTGTAAGAGAAAAACAACCATGGCATCTACTAAAAAGTGTAGATTTTTCAGCTTTTTGACAGTATGCATCAGAAAAAGTATATTTCTAAATGAAGAATTATAAATATAAATCATTAAATCTGAATATTAAAACTGAGAGCTTGACATGACTGATGAAGCAAATCATGCCAATTCTAACAAATTTGTAATACTACAACATTTAAAAATAGAGATCCCACTGAAACATGCATGGAAAATGTCACAGGGACTTTCATGACCAGTTTTGAGACATGACATTATTTAATCAAGAGTTTTGAATCAATAAATTAAAAATATGTGGTTTGTACTTACTGGAAAGTTACGTATAAATGGGTCATGAACTGAGAAATTAAAATTCCCTTGATCTTTTGACATATTCAAGGTCACCGTTCTATAAAAACAAAAACAAGTTTCAGAACTCTCTTGTTGGTCTACAAACAACATAAACCGAAGTCAGTCTGCCAAAATTACAGCTAGTGGAATGCCACTTTATGAAGTAATAGTTTGGATAAAAACCGGCAGCGATGTAGAAGCCAGTTTTATCCAAACTATTACTTCATAAAGTGGCAGCCCCAGCCACTGACTCATGCATCTAGTGTAATTAATAGTGGTCGATCGATATATTGAAAAGGCCGATATCAGGCAATACGTTTTTTTGCTTGGCCGATGTGTTCGATGCAGGACTTTTGTTTTGACAGCGTTGAGAACGGCAGCATCTGAGCGGTTCAAACAGTGCTCACATTCTGCCACTTGTTTACCGTTGTTGTTAACAGTTCTGTATTAGACGGATAGAAGTCTGTATAATAATCAGATAGAACGGTTAAACAAATGAAATTAATGTATACAAAAAGTATTATAATGATGGTTTTTATATTATTAGTAATAGAAAGGTAAACATTATAATTCTTTCTCGTTTGCCATCAGCATTAGGTAAATACACATTTATATGATTTAAACAAATCTTTGAATGACTAATAAACATTTGTTTTCACAAACTCAGTCGAATCCAGCTGTGAGATCTTGTGAAGTGTGCATTTCTATCCAGTGTTCTCGGAGTGACGGACGGTCCATGTTAATTGAAAGCTTGAAACTTTAAACTTGTGATTTCATATTATGCTGTGCTTTATGGATTTACCCACTATCATATTCATTTCATTTTCTCCGTGTGCTGTATGAAAAAAAATATCAGTTTTATTAGAAAAATATGATTTCCAATGCACACAAACTTCCCAGAATGCCCAGAGTGCCCTGTTACAGTGTTTACTTCCAAAATATTTATTTATTTGTGAAAAATACTTTGTCATCTAAAGTATATGCATGTTTATATATTTTATATTTCTTTTTTTTATCCATCGGCATTGGTATTGGCTGTGAAAAAAACAATATAGGTTGACCACTAGTGAATAACGAGAGAGCCAAACGCAAGTCTACACAAAGACCTGTCTGCTCCAAAGACAACAAGATGCTGTTCAGTGCCAAATTGTGGGAAAACAATATTTGCATTGCCTTCCTTCTGATCCCAACATAAGGAAAGTGTGGATGAACTTTATTTTTAATGAAGATCCAGGCCATGTCAGTAAGAACTTGGTCCTTTGCTCACATTTTTTTCCACGGATTTGTTTACAAACAAGGCACAATTCGACACAGGATTTTCAGAAAGATCCAAACTTAAAAAATGATGCTGTGCCAATTATATTGGATCCGACAGTAATCACACCACACAAGTGTGAGTAACGGTTTTTATTACATGGCCACTACTGCTTTGTCTGTTTTTACAAATCGTTTGACGTGTGAACAATATATTTTAATCTAATCAAAGCAGCGTCCTTCTATGAGGAATGTACACTGTCAAACATACACAAGTGTTAGCCAGTTATATCAGTGGGTGTTTACTTCCGAGACTACAATACGTCTATTCAAACGGACCATTCTGATGAGGAGGGGTTAAAACAAGACAAAAAAAAAAGCCTATTACTTCTAAAGAATTATGTTTTTGGATGTTAAAATCATGATAAGATTATATGGGGACCTTAGAGAACAGTATAAAATAATAAAAAAGGCAGTTCATTACCCATTTAAATCAGAAGTGTTATAAAACACAACAAAAAGGCCTGTGCCTGTGCTTTAATCACCCTAGAGGAATCCTTGGTGTATATGACTTGCTTCTTCCATATGAATCCAATCGGAGTTATATTAAAAATTGTCCTGGCTATTCCAAGCGTTATCATTGCAGTGGGTGGGTGTTTCTGTTTAACAGTCCACAACACATCAAATAAAGCACATGCATCCATAATAAGACGTGCCTCACATGGCTCCAGGGGGTGAATAAAGGCCTCCTGCAGTGAATCCATGCATTTTTGTAAGAAAAATATCCATATTTCAAACTTAATAAACACTCTTCTCTCACTTCTGCTGACTGTCGTACATGGAAACAGTGTTAAACAGAAACACCCACCCACTGTAATGATAACACTTGGAATAGTAAGGACAATTTTTAATATGACCCCGAATGGATTCGTCTGACAGAAGCAGGTTAAATACACCTAGGATGCCTCGAGAGCGCAGGCTAATTTTCATTTTTGGGTGAACTAACTCCTTAAAGGGGGGGTGAAATGCTATTTCATGCATACTGAGTTTTTTACACTGTTAAAGAGTTGGATTCCCATGCTAAACATGGACAAAGTTTCAAAAATTAAGTTGTACGTTTGAAGGAGTATTTCTGTTCCAAAAATACTCCTTCCGGTTTGTCACAAGTTTCGGAAAGTTTTTTTCGAGTATGGCTCTGTGTGACGTTAGATGGAGCGGAATTTCCTTATATGGGTCCTGAGGGCACTTCTGCCGGAAGAGCGCGCTCCCGTATAGCAGAGCAGAGAGAGGCTGTGCACAGACAACCACTGATCAGAGCGAGAGCGTCGCGAAATGTCACAAAAGGAGTGTGTTTTTGGTTGCCAGGGCAAGACAACCCTGCACAGATTACCAAAGAAAAAACAGCATTAAGGGACCAGTGGATGGAGTTTATTTTTACAGAGCATTTATTTTAACGGAGTTGTGCAAGTGTTTGTGTTTGTTCCCTGCATTTCGAAAATGCTTGTTTTACAAATAAGGCCCAGTTTGACGACGGATTTGTGTATCGTTTATTTCTTAAGGATAATGCAATCCCAACGAAAAAGGGTCACGATTGTGTGTTGGAACCGCAGGCAGTGAGTAAAACTGCTTAAAATATCTCTGCCTCCTTGTGAGTGCGTCCGCCTCCCATCGGAGACTCGGGTTCGAGCCCCGCTCGGAGCGAGTCCTTGCTGCTGCTGCTCTCGTTCAGTTTCAGCCTTCACAGCTGTCACAGCTTCCAAACGCTGTCAACGCAACTGGCGCTCGTGATTCTTTAGCTCCGCCCACACGTCACGCCTCCAGGCGCTCGTGTTTTTCCGGGAAAAATCGGTACAGACTATCTTTCTCTTATGAATATAATAAAACTAAATACTTTTTGGAGTTATGAAGGATGCAGTAGTACTCTATAGGTACTCAAGATTAACATGATATTGAGTGAAAACGAGCATTTCACCCCCCCCTTTAATGCATTAACCAATATCATCTATCAATGAGCTATACATTTGTCAGTATTTATTAATTTATGTTGACATTAAAATTAAAAACTGTTCATGGATAGTTCATGTTAGCTCATTAAGTAATATCAACAGATTTTTGACAATTTTTTACAATATCAACAGATTCAGACAATTTTGATTTCAATAATATTTTACTAAATGTTGAGATTAACATTTAACATGTTAACAAATAAAACCTTATTGCAAATGGTTGACAGTCATTACAAATACATCACTAATTTATTTAATACACATCATCTATCCCAGCATCTAGCATAACATCTTTTCACCAGTCACTTCTCTAAGTTCAATGACATCAATCAAAATCACAGTGGGCGTGGCCTCAGAGCACCACACACAGCTCAATACCATTAACGTCTGGATGGGCTCCAAGCTCAAAAAGTGAAAAATATGCAGTTGCTTTTTGCAGCATTAACCACACGCCGCTTGGAGGCTGCAATGACACAATCCCCCCCCAACCCTGGACCCATTTGTTACCAAGATTAGGCATCTATTAAGACCAACTGGCCATTTCCTGATTGCATTCATTAATAATGGTGCTCTGCTTTGTGGAGAACAGCTATTGCCCACACAGATCCAAAACCTGACGAAACTGATGTCACAAAAGAGGCTAAAGCAGGTATGTCCATACTAACAGAGTGGTCCTTTCAGTGTATTGCCTTTCCTAGTCTATTACTGTAAGTGGGGTGGACAAACACTATTAAAATTTCAAAAGCCAGTGACGTTTGGCTATGTGGTCACAAGCGTCATGAGTATAATAACGCTTGGGGATGGTCCTATGCAACTTTTGCATTTGTGAAATTGGGACGAGGTCAGTGGATGGGATAATCTCAACACACGGAGGCTTCACTGGCAGTCAGCCAATGTGTTTGAGGGGATTGTTCAACCTATAATGAAATTCAGTCATGTTCGCCCTCTTGTAAATCCAAACCCATTTGAGTATCCTTATGTAGCACTTTCAAATACATAAACAGTTGGTGACCATGTCTCCCAAGTTCCAAAATAATTAATAAACAAGTGACAGAACGATTAAAGTAGTTCATATGACATCTAAACCCTATTCAAAGACATATGAAAGCTTTGAATAGGAAACGGCCCAAAATGAAGTCATTATTTGCTCTATATTTAAATGGATCAATATTAGGTTTGACAGCTGTAGATTTTAAGTCAATAATAACAAACAGTTCAGGTCTGTTTACGTCATACAAAACTAACACGTGACTTCAAAAGACTTGAAAGATGACGTACAAGAAACACGGTGCTCAGAGAGCTTGACAGAGATGATCACTATTGCCTGCTATCAAAAAAAGAGCTACAGGACTGAACATCCTTCAAAATTCTCCTTTTGTGTTTCACAGGAAAGTTTGATAAATATGGAATAAAATTAATAATTAAAAATTAAATTTAATAGCGACTGAATCTCACAATTATCTTTTTTTCTCAGATTTGCAAGACATTAACCTGTAATTGTTAGTTTTAAAGATAAAAACACAAGCTATAAACTTGCAACTTACAGTTATAAAGTTAGAATCGCAATAAACTAAATTCCAAGTTATAAAGTCTGAGGGACAAAACTTTTTAACTCAACAAACAAAAACGAAACTGAACAAAAGTCAGTATTGTGAGATAAAAAGTTGCATTTACCTTTTTAATTTTTATCCAGTTGTGGAAACAAGCTTCCAGACATGAGAATGATTAAACAGTTTACATTTTAACAGTAAACTACTCCATTAGGAACTCATGATCATTCTGTTAGGTTACGGTTCCTCTTCCAAACCATCTAAAACAGCTCTAGAACACAGATGCTGTTCCCTCGCTGACTGCGGGAATCAACTCTTCCAGATCAGCTGAGCTGACTAATGAGCAGAATGGGGAATAGAGATGTCGATGGAGATGCTATGGTTATTTGTAACTTTCTGTAAGTTATATAAAAACACCCAAGCATATGCCCACACAGCTCTTCTGCCAACACCAACACACTTCCTGATATAGTACACTTATTACCGAGCACAATGGGTATATTTGGAAGCGGAGATGCCAGTGGTGCCCAGTGAAAAGATTCGCCAAGAAAATCCAGCAAGAAATAGAACGGGACGCCTCAGTGCCGGAATGACTGATGGGCTGATTCTCCCCAACGAATACTCAAGGAGATCCGGAACAAGCTATGCTAAACATGATACAAAGCGCTCGCACACAAACCTACACATTTCATTTATTAATGGTCTCACGTGAGAGATATACAGTGTCTGGAGACCCGAGAGTCGAGCTTCTCCGTTACACTCTCGGCCCGCTCGAGGGAAAAGCGCTACTGTTACACAGGTTAACAGATTCCACTGTAGGCCAACGACTGTCAATCATATCACACCTGCAACTCGAACAATGTAAGGTTTTGCTTTAGCATGAAGATATGCATAATGGTATGTACCATGCAATGGCATAAACAAGTCAACCTGCGATTCTGATACGGTTTATACTATGGTGTTAAAGAAAAAACAGTTTATGCTGAAACTAGTCTCGCAGACAGGCATTTGTAGCTGCCTATGAGTAAAATAAGGTCTGTGGTAAATATAAATGGACATTTTGCACAATTTGCAGTGCGTATTGATAACACCCATACTGAATGTGAATTTTAAAAAGCGTGTGTGAGCAGTTTACATTGTACAATTAAACATCCAAGTATCATAAGTTATGTTTTCCACAGACCTTTTTTACTATAAAAACCACGGGAAAATCTTAAAGGGAACCCATAGTGAACTACTCTTCTGGGTTTTGACGTCAAGGCTGCTGCTCTCTATTACATTTATTCATATATCAGCCGCATTACAACGGCTTCAAACATAGCTAATTTGAATTTTCTTTCTTTTCTTTTTCAAGTCTTGTTTTTACACTTTCAAAAAAAAAAACTAAAGGTACAAAAGCTGTCACTAAGAAATACCTTTGCAAAAGGTACATCTCTGTATCATATTTATCCTTAAAAGGTACTCAACAATGTACACATTAGTACCTGTATGGTACACATTAGTAAATCTTAAAAGGGTACTGCACCAGCTTTTGTTGAAATATTATATAAAATGCTAAGCTGTTTTTGCATTTATTTGGTACCTGACATATTCATTTAAGCATCTTTTCAAGTATCAATTTAATTCAGTGGCTAAACAAAAAGAGACATTTCTGTTTATTCAATTATAAAACATTTTGTGGTTGAATTTTCAGCAAAGATATCTATTCTGTAATTGTGATGTAAAATTATAAACTTTTTTCCCAAGAAGAAGCCACTGTAAAGAAAGCTCAGCACTGGCTCTTTCACAGTAACAACACAATGGATGACAATGTTCCTGGGCTAAATGAACATGCGTATGTTCTGTAGCCGCTCTGTGGTTCTTTGCTTGCCTTGTTTGGAGGGAATACATTTCAATGTTTACTATGTGGCTATAAATAACATGGTGCAACTGCGTAGAGTCGCCCCACCGTTGCACTTCCCTCTCTTCGCTGTGCCACCAGCCCACCGCTGACGGTGTCGGGGTCACATCGGCATGCTGTCACGATCCCGGCCGTACATCCCTGTCGGAGCTGCAGCCATCAGCAGGCGTTCTCCAGCCGGGCCGGGAGCGAAGGGGGGAGTGGGAGCCAATCAATACTGTGACTCATTCTTTCTACGATGGCTGCTTCATAACAGGATTCATTAAGAACAAACCTAATCATTTTGGCAGGATAATTAGATACAGGGAAGCATTTTTCCCTCTCCCTCGATGTGCTTGAAAAGAACACGGCAAACTATGAGGTCTCGCAAACTACAAATGTAGGTTGCTGGTGAAAGGGAGTGTCCAGCGAGCACACCGGAAAAACGAGACTCCAAAGAGGAATAGCAGCTAAAATTAACAATTCCATGACGAGATAATTGCAACCGTGTGATTAAGATGTGAAGAACGTCCCAATTATCTTGACAAGACTGAAATCATTACTGGATGATGCTGAACTGTGTTCAATGTGTTTATTCATCAAAGACAGATGAAATTAAAGCCAGATATTGATGATTTAACTACATATTTAGGACTGGGGTGGAGGGGGCGACTACATGTAGAAATTTAATGATTGGCTATTGGTCAACACTTATCTGAATATTGGGTGGAACCAGTATTAGATAGATAGATAGATAGATAGATAGACAGATAGACAGATAGATATGCAAAAAAACATGATATAGAGTCATGTCTGTGTCATCTGAGTCAACCATGTATGCAAATAACAATTGTAAAATGATAAAATATTATACAAATTATTTGGCTAAAACTCAAAAGTGCTCCTGCATTAAGGAAAATCAAACTCACATTACGCAAGTTATTTTCATAAGTATTCATTTCTATCTAATAAGGTACTTTAGTCTGTAGCACAACTTGAAAAACTTATAATTAAACAGCTATATAATTATAATATTTTTGATTTTATTATATATATATATATATATATATATATATATATATATATATATTTTTTTTTTTTTTTTTTTTTTTTTGCTTCAACATAGTTAATTTTATAACATATGCCTATAACTTTTTTCATTTTAATATTTTTTCTTTTCTATCATTTAAAAATCCATACATCAGTGTTTTTCCATACTTCGGGAACAGTGTTTATCACAAACCTACAATTTTTCAAACCTAAACAGTTATATTATTTATACACAGCACAGAATGACTCCATCGGTCTACTCAAAGCAGATAATGTCACTTGTAGAGCTAACTAATCTTCTTCAACCAGGTAAGTTATCTCTGACAGCTAATTAACTTTGATAGGTCACAAATTCAAAAAACAAAAATCAACCTATTTTCCCTAAAAACATATGGACCATAATCTATTTGCATACCCATCTATAAATTATACAGAAATACAAATGACAACTAAGATTTCCCCCCAAATCCCCATGAGAATATAAATACATTCAATGCTAATTCATGAAAGTGAATAATTAATACAGCATACATAATTACAGGTACAGGGGTTTGATTATAATATCAAACGGTGATAAGTGATTTGACTGCCCAGTGATAACTCTCATTAACAATTCATGCTACCGAGAAGATTGGCCAATTTATGAGTCCCATCTAATCGAGACAACTGTAAAAGCCTTAAGATAAGACTAAAATTACAGCATCTAAGTAATACGATAATCTCCTACACAATTAAATAACACATTTAATACTCACATACATTAATCTCGTTACAACTCCCAAATGGTTCATGTGGGGCAAAAGGTAAAAATAATAATAATAATAATAATAATAATAAATAAGGGTTTAAGGCGTTTAATTATTTATTTTTGTCACGAACGACAAGCTAGAGAAGGTCGTGACTAACGAACTCACAAGCGACAGTTGGAATTAAAAATAAAACCGTTGAGATTAACATTTCAAACGCGAGCGGATATTTCGCGGGCTTTGTTTTTTCTTACCTTCGTCGCAGAGTTTTAGCTCAAAGCGGCTCTAATCAGAGCGACGAGGCCATCGATATCCGGCGGCTTTAGCTCACACACATCTCCGCCGCGGGTCGAGGTGTCTGCCGGGGGCTGCAACGCTATTTTCCCGCGCTGTCTGTAAGCGAGTCGCTGGCTACCGGTTGAGCCGACTAAATAAAACAGCAAAGCAGGCCGACGGTGTCCTCCATGCAGTCAAAAAATTCCCGTGCTTTTAAAAAAGCGCGTACGGCTGACAGTCCACAACATGCACACGTCAAATAGGAAGTGACAGGACAGGTTTAACCACAGCAGAGCTCGAGCTTGACTGTCACTGCCTTTGCATTGTTTTCAGCGTGAACAGCAGCGGCAGTAAGACTTCCTGCAACATTATATCCGCTGCAGCTCATATAGTCGATCCCTTAAAAACAGCGTGTGGAGAAAAACTGTACAGGTATGCTGATCCATGCATTTGCGAGGCGTCCCGGGGGTTCTGCGGGTCTATTTGAAGCGTCTGCTCTTTCTCAAAACCTTGACCTAGCTTTTCAGTGCGTGCGCGTCCTTTCCTTCTTTCTATCTTTACCGAAAGTGCGAGCAGCATCATTTCAGCTCCGATATCATTGGATGGTAAATTCGCCTTCCCCTTCCTCCAGGGGTTATTTTTTCCATCGCTGTAGCGCCCTCTGCCGACGAAACGTGTGAATCGCTGCTGTTTCTTAAAGAGATAGTTTAGCCTAAAATAAACATTCTTGCCATTATTTACCCACCTCCATGTTGTTCCTAATCCACGTGGCTTTTGTTAAACTCAAAGGGAGATGATTCGCATAGTTGCTCTTTAATACAGTGGAAGTGGACTAGCTGTCAAGTTTCAAAAAGAACAAGAAAGTAGCCTAAAAGTAGATTGAAACCTAAAGTTCATGGATAAATTAAAGACCAGTTTTTCTAGCTTCTGTGTTTTTTTTTTTTTTTTGTCCAAGCAGCTCTTTTCCATCCATTCAAAGTGAATGGTAATATCTTTTAAAGAGATATTTCATCCAAAATGGAAAATTATATCATCGTTTACTCACCCTCATGTTGTTTCAAACATGCAAGTTTTCTTTCTTCTGTTTAACACAAAAGATATTTTGAAAAATGTTTGTAGTTGACAGTAGACATATGGAAAAGATACCAAGGAAGTCAATGGCTACCGTCAACTGTTTGGTTAAAACACTCTTCGAAGAAACTCATACAGGTTTGTTACAACTTGATGGTTTCAGAAAACTATCCCTTCAGTACGCATCTAAGAATATAAGGATATACTGTACAATAACAATAAATAATATTTTTTATTATTATTAAAAAATAATAATATATATTTTGTATATAATTCTAAATTTAAATTTAAAAGAAACAGCAGAGTCCACTTTGACACAATACATATATATACGTTCAAAGTCATTATTTTTACTATATCTTCAAAGTTGATAATTACTGAATATAATGCCTTCCACAAAAGCTCAAAATCATTTAGGCTTTTGCACGTACGAATCTGGCAGGATCACAACACACACGCTTCTTTGTTTACATACATCCAGAAATGAATTTTCCTTTTTTGGTCGAATTATGCCTTAAACACTCAAATAGTTCTGAGGAACACAAACACGTCAAGCTCATTTAATGAATGTTTTGGGCAAACAGCGCCAAGAGTCTAACATATTCCAGATGTCATCAAATCATAATGACTCAAACACATGATTCAGTATGCAGTTTTAATTGTGGAACATTTTGTGCAACAGTTAAATAGATTTCATGAGCTACAGGAAAAAAAACCCTGAATAGTCAACAGCTAACAATGGAAAAGCAGAGAAGAGCATACTTCAAATTTCATGCATCAAAGTAAGCAGTACATCCTGTGCTGCACTGGAAAAATGTCAGAGGTCTAGCTTTGATAATCATGTGTAAACAGTCGCTGCTGGTTTGGGTTTGTGTTTGTTGCATGAGATGATTTCGACGAGGCAATTTAATTCTACTTATCTTATTATCAGATATGTGCTATCATTCTCTGCTCATGTATGGCACAGGAAATGTTATGATGTAATTTAATGAACAGGCCACAGACAGTGAAAGCCTGATATTTGAGCGAATTATAAACCTTTTCAAGTGTCATTTAAATTAAGAGTCATAAGACACACAGTGGAATGGAAACATATGCAAATGAGCTGCCCTGCAGGACTGACATTTTGCCATTCATTTAAATCAGCGGCAAACAAAGCAAATAAAAAATATCGAGTCGAGCATACGATTTCCCATATTTCTGTGACATTAAAAAAAGTCAATGTTTTTACAAATCTAGGCATTATTAAAATATACTTTATAGCGTGTTCACCATGTAATAAAACATACAAAATAGATTCCTACAGTAATAAAAGTAGAAATATGTACATATCAGAGTCTGTACAGTGGAACAACTGTTCCATTATAATATGAATTCATATGGTCCAGGGTAAAGATCATAATTCATGACAGCTTACAGCAGCTGTTGGCTATACGTTGGCAGAAGATCTCAAGATGTTGAATCGTTTCAGTGTCATGCGGATGAACCCGAGGTCGCGGTTCACCTTTTCTAGGCGATTCTCCAGTGTCACCTAAAACCATAAAGTTTATAATGTTACGCATCTGATTTTCTACTGATGTCTTTTGTTATGCATAATCATCTTTTTAAAAAAATTAAACAATTCTCAAATTAGATGTAGAGCCTTTAATTTGTAAAGTGCTACTGGATTGACAAAAATAAGCATCAGCATGCAACACTCTGGGGATGAATTCCCAGCAAAAAGTAAATATATCATAATATATACCATGGGTTTAAGAAATGTCAGCTTAAACTGTAATATGCAGTATACTGAAATATAATTTCTCATATCATGATCTAATATTTTTATTATATTTATAATATTGCTTGCTATGTTTTTCGCACTGCATTTAATAGATAATTACATTTAAAGAGCATTGCGCTATCAAGGGGCAAGGTTGGAGGAAAAATTTCTATAATTTTCTAAATTTTTACCAGAAAAAATTATATATATATATATATATATATATATATATATATATATATATATATATATAATGTTCTATTTTTTTCTGGTAAATATACAACATTAATGTAACTTATTCTTAATTTTTATTTTTGGCAAACATTATTTCTTTAAAAATAAAGTTTATTAGTATTTATTATTTTTAGTATCAGTATTGTTATAACATTGAATCTTACATTCTACTGCACAACAGTAATATATTTCTGTCACAGTTTCTTCAAGTTAAAACAAACTTTTATTTTGACGGGTTGCTGTCAAGAATTTGCAGCTGCTGTGTATGTGATATGTTAATTGTTCTCAAATTAAACAGTAAAATGCTAATGAAGGGAATCTCAGAGCAGCTGTGTTTGTGTCGTCATATATTGCAGAACTCATAGCGCCATATGCATGATGTCAAATGCTTCCACATACTTGTAGTATTACTACAGCATTACACCTCTGCATTGAAAATCACGCAATATTGCTTTGTTCGTGTCAATGATATCTCCGCCATGTTAAGCAATGAATGAATGACAGGCTTTCCGTTGTAACATCACGTAAGCTAAACGAGAGGGTGACATCTAGTGGGGAAGACTAATGATAAGATTCACGTTAATCAAATCTTGTGTTAAATATAAATCGAGAATCAATAATCATATTGATAATCGACCACATATTAAAAAACTAATTAATTAACTAAATGATTTTTTTTTTTGGCTTAGCCTTATTCTGTATGCATGTGAATGGAAAGTGATTGTGTTCCCACCTCGTCGAGCCTGGTCTGCAACGTGACCCGGGCCCCGGCTCCTGGAATCCGGCTCAGTGCCGCCTCAATCTGTGGAAAATAAATAAATATTGTGTGAAAGCGTCACAGCTTTTAGCAAATTGCTGGATGGAAACAGCCGAGATTAAACAACAGGTATTAGCACTCCTCAGCATGAATAGGAAAAGGGAAGCCTTTGCTAAAAATAGACGTGATTAACCAGCAGCGCTATAAAGTCAAGTTATGTAATGTGTAATGCTGCTGAGGTCACAGCAGAAACATGTGCTGCCATTGATAGACCAGCACGAGTCGTGAGCGAGTCACACGCTGTCCAAATACTCACGGGGTGTTGTGACATGCCTTCCATGAGCTTTCAGAGTTTCACAATGACTATAGCATGTTCATGGCCAGAATCGAAATAATGAATGAACACAAATGATCTAGAAATACATCATGGGTTTTAGAAATTGCTAAAAGTATTATTTACACACACACACGTGATAAGTCGCTGTGGTATATTTGTATAAACATATTGTATGAGTCAAAATTATATTTTTCTTTTATGCCAAAAATCATTAGGATATAAAGTAAAGATCATGTTCCATGAAGATATTTTGTAAATTTCCTACTGTAAATATATCACAACTGAATTTTTGATTAGTAATATGCATTGCTAAGAACTTTAAAGGCGATTTTCTTAATATTTTGATTTATTTGCACCCTCAGATTCTAGATTTTCAAATAGTTGTATCTCTGTCAGATATTGTCCTATTTATTCAGCTTTCGGATGATTTACAAAACTCAGTTTCGAAAATTGACCCTTATGACTGGTTTTGTGGTCCAGGGTAACATTTTATATATTTTACAAATAAATTCTTGCAGAAAGACTGTGTGTGTGTGTGTGTGTGTGTGTGTGTGTGTTTAAAATTTGAATGCATAAATTATATATATTTTTTAAACATATAATATTTAAACAGTTGAAGACTGTCATATTTCAGTGTTTTTGTTCATTGACTTTCAAAGTTGCCATTTTAATAATTAATTTTCACAGGTTTCTTAACTGTACATTTAAAAAATACGTAAATACTTCGTACAGTTTTTACTACATTAACTAGTTTACTACAGTAAATTATTAACTGGTTTTGCATCATTATAAGGGTAATTTAAAAAAATAAATAAAGTCTCATTTGTAAAAATTAATTAATGCATTAACTAACATGAAGCAACAATGAACTAAATATTTTTACAGCATTTGATCTTAGAATGCAACGATCGACCAATCAGAATTACACATGTCATAACAGGAAATATCCCACAATCACCTGCTGCTTTTCCTGTGTGAGCTCATCAAAGAGGCGCTCTGCGTCAGCTAGTGACTGAATGCGAGGCTGAAAGGAGAGGGTCGTCTCTTCACCGGCAGCTTCCTGTTGGTCCCAGCTGGGTCCGACCGCAGGCTCCTCAGACTCACTGCTCTCTGCAGGCTCAGACGAGCCCATGATGCACTGAGGCTTCACTGAGGAGGAAGTTCACACAACACTTATGCTTCCTGAGGAAATTCCACTGCTAACAGGGTTAAAGGGTAGCAAATGACTAGTTTATGACTAGGTAAATTTAACTATATACACTGGTGTTACATTTTGGAGTCAGTAAGATTTTTAAATGTTTTTGAAAGTAGTCTCTTATGTTCACAAGGGCTGTATTTAATTTATCAAAAAATATATAATATTATTAAATAAGTATTATTACAATTTAAAATCAATGTTTTCTATTTGAATATATTTTAAAATGTAATTTATTCCAGTGATGCAAAGCTGAATTTTCAGCATCATTTTTCCAGGCTTAAGTGTCATGTGATCCTTTAGAAATCATTCTATTATGCAGATTTGCTGCTCAAGAAACATTTCTGATTATTATCAATGTTGAAAACAGTTGTACGGCTTGATATTTGCGGAAACCATGTGACAAAACCATATAAAAGTTTAAAAGAAAAGCCAAAAAAAAAAAAAAATTAGCACTATTTAAAAAGTATTCATTCGTTAAAAAAAAAAAAAAAAACACTGACCCCAAACTTTTAAATGGTACTGTAAACAAAAACAAAAAAATTGATAAAATATTTAAATACAAATTTTTGTCACTCTTTTCAATTCTGTGATATATATATATATCTACGGTAGTAACGTAACTAATTTGAGTAATTGTAGAAAAGTGTTTTATATATATTACACTTTTCTATAATTACTCAAATTAGTTACGTTCGTAATCGTATATTCATACACACACACACACACACACACACATATATATATATATATATATATATGAGCAAGCACCATAAACAGTTGTCACTGTCTCTTCTTCTAGGACTGTCACTGTGTGATAGTTAAACCTGACAAAAGCAATCATACCTTCCGGTCTATCAGAAGCCTTAAACTGTAACCTCCTCCTTGGACTCGGGTGGGTTGGTAAAGAGGCGCTGACACCATTTCGACCAAAAACATCAAACCTAAAAAACAAGGCATATACAAGATATTATTTACTGACAGCTGATCCATGTGGAAGGCAAGTGAGTCAGTTAGCAGGACAGAATTGTTACCTGCTCTGCATGTGCTCTTGGGATGGAAGAGGGTGACCCAACGCGGTGGAGAAGTTCTCAGTCGGACAGCGCTTAGGACTGGACTTGGCTGAGAGAGGCACGAGTAATGTGTCTCTCTTTGCTAAAATAAAAAACACATTCAATCAGTAAAGATGGACTTTTATCAGCTATTTTGAAAATGCATCAAATGCTCGAATGCTAAAGCTTTGGGTCACTCACTGGGTGTGGCGAGAGGAACGGCTCTCTGTGTTCTGGGGGGCAGAGATGATGACCTGTGACCCTCTGGAGAGAGACTCCTCTGGGCCCTCAGCACGGCTCCGCTCCGCTCCTCCACAGCGTCCCTCACAGAGTTCTCCACAAAACCCACCGTAGGCCTTCTCCTAGCCAACCCTAAAACACATAGTGATATAGAAGAAAAGTCATTTAAAAGCAGTTTATCATAAGGCAGGAACATAAAGCCTGAAAAAAATGAAGGGTTATGAATAATTTCACAAGGCACTGTGTACATATACATATATGTACACACACACACACACACACACACTCTGGTTCAAAAGTTTGGGACATGCAAGATTTTTTTTTTATCAAATCCCTTGTTCACAGAGGCTGATCAAAAACACAGTAAGTACTGTCAAATAGTTGCACAATTTTAAATAACTGTTGTTCTATTTGAATTTATTTAAATATCATTCATTCATTAATGTTATGGCAAAGCTGATGAGAGTACAAAAAGTTAATAAATTAAAAATAAATCCACAAATAGTCCACACCCCTCCTGTCCTTTAATTAACTTCTTGTGAAGTGAAAAGCTTCTTGTCAAAATGACTCCATAATAAATAATTACAATTAAAAAATCCCCTGCCATGTCCCCTCACATTCAAATCCTCCCACACTTTTTTTTTTTTTACTGTTTTAGACTGTTTTTGCTTGTAAACTGTGCTTGATGTGTATATTTCTCTCCTGATTTAAAACAAGATGACTTTTCACTGGAGGACTCATATTTTAGCCAGGAGCAATAGTCTCAAGTTAAAATACTGAAATCAAGGATTTGTTTCTTAGAAACATCCAGCTTTTTACTGCACAAGACGTTAACTGATGGACTGGAGTCATGTGGATTACTCATGACGTTTTTAAACCGTCGTTTTGTGACATACTAGAGGAACCACAGCCGTTCCTGGATAGCGCTCGGCCCTCAGTGGCTTTGGTGTCCTCCATCTGGATCAGGGCCTTCATCATTGGGGTCAGAGGAACATCCCTCTTCCTCGGCTCTTCAGAAGGACCCGGAGTCGGTTCTCTCTCTGGTGAAGACAGCCGTCTGTTGACAGAGAATAGTTCAAGTTCTCCAAATGAATGCACCACAGAATGATAACGAAATGAATATTGTGAAGAGCAGTACCCTCTGGCTCCTGATGTCTGTTCACCTCTGAAACCAGCGCCGGTCCTCACCCCGACATCAGCATCTCGCTGCCTTTTACTCGGTGAGAGCAGAAGATCAGGGTGGTGGAACAAACTGGAATGATTCGATTTGTGAGTTTCAGCTTGGAATAAAAGCATTTCAGGGATTCAAAATGCAGTTGGATTTTTTTCTAATAGAAGAGCTGCACACTAGCATCTGTCCATGAATCAATAACTGCTAAATAAGTGTGTTCGGTTCATATTCACTGTTGTAAAACACTAAAAGCTGTGTTTTAGACCTGTGAAGAGAATGTGGTGTGTGTTTTGTACCCTGCTCCAGATGGTTGTGAGTGGCTGTGGAGAGATTGACGTGTTTTAGCCAGATTTTCGTGCTGTAGCTGTCGGACTTGAGCTTCTAGCTTAGAGATGACTCTACAAAACCATAGAAAAAATTCAGAAATAAAAACACATTGAGTTAGTACAGAAAAGGATATCATATACCATATAATTATAGCACCCGTGTTACATATATTTTATATGCATTATATGCACAAACAAAAGGAATTACAAATTAATATCATTGTATTTATATCAGTAATTATGATTGTTATAATTATGTACATTTCAAAACAAATATGACTTACATTTTTTATAAACTTCCTAAACTTTATTTTATAATATGACGGGTCAACACTTTACAATAAGGTTTCATTTGTTAACATTATTTAACTATATTAGTTATAAGGAACAATAGTTATTCAGCACTTATTAATTCAAGTTAATGTTAAGTTCAACATTTACTAATACATTATGTAATCAATTGTTGTTTCTGTTAACATTTATCAGTGCACTAAGAATTAACATGAATATTTAACATTATATTAACTAACATTAACACAGGTTAACTGATATAATTCATCGGTCATTGGTGTTTCATTGCAAAATATTTATTGTTAGTTCATGTTAGTAAATGCATTAACAAATGTTATCAAATGCCTATTCTTCATTAATATATGTGCTAAATATTAGATTTAACAATTACACCATAACATTTAACAATTAAATACAATTGTTAAATATTAACTTAAATGGTTAAATATTACATTTATAAAATGCAGCTATAATTATACATTTTAGTGTAATACAATAGTTGAAATAATGACATTAATTGCAGATTTGCATTGAAGAAATCTGACTACCTTTTCAGTTCTGATGTCTGTTCATTGGCATCAAAGAGCTTATTTTCAGTCGAGGCCAACTTGTCCTGTTAGGAAAGAAACCGCTGAATAGTTTGTGCACTTCTATGTACTATTAGTATCATGATGTCAGATAAAAACAGCTCTCACCTTGGCTCCCTCATGCTCCCTTCTCAGTGAATCATACTCGTGGAGGAGCTGCAAAAAAACAACGCATCATCACACTGAACTTTATGGTCAAATATAAACAGCATAAGGGAAGCTTAAAGGATTCTGCTCAGCTCACATCCTGTAGCATCTTGTGTTCTTTCTTCATGCGGGCCTCTTTCTCATCCACCTCCTTGCAGGCGTTCTGCACGGCCTCCTCCAGCTGATGCAGGCGGTTCTTCAGTTTGGTCACGGTGGCGTCTTTCTCACGGCTGCTGTGTTTGGTCTCTTCTAACCGCTGCTGCAGAGACTGGACAGTGGAGCTGGCCACGTCGTATCGCTCTGGCCATTCAGACTGGACAACAAACACAAACATCAACTTCAGGTTAGCATAGTGTTTCAACCATGCTTCCAGTCATTTATGATCACTATTATGATTGAAAGTTATTTTTAAGATTTAAGATTTCTGAGGTTGCAGGTCAGGTGCCAATCCTTGAATTAACACCTTTAATCAATGATAATTATAAGTGTACAAATGTCTCCAATATGACTAACAAAGAATATCTAGTCAATATTAAATAACTAAAATATTATAATAATAATAATAATACAGTTTTAGAGCAGAACATATTAAGAAAACTATATTTACTCTGTTGCTTCAGCTACTGTACCTTATATATACACACACACACACACACACACACACACACACACACACACAGACACGCATACACACACACACACACACACACACACACACACAGAAATGCACTGTTATGATTAGCTAACCTAAATGGGAAGCTCATTTATGACAAAAAAAATGCTTTGGAAAATTATAATTATGAAATAAAATGTCATTATTACATTAAAAAAGATGAAAGTTAAAAGTAAAAATTATGAGATGATAATGAAATGAGATACTAAGTCATAATTACCACATTATAAAGTTGTAAGTATATTATTATTATTATTATTATGGTCAACATTGAGATAAGGACAAAATTATGACAAAAAAAAAATTGCAACTACAACTAACTAAAGTAGAAAATTATCAGATAAAAAGTCATAAAAATAACAAAATAGTTGTTTAAACAATAACAATTATGATATAAAAGCCATAATTATCTTTTAAAAAGACCTTTCCACTTCCATACAAACTTATCCTGATATTCTTCACACTAATTACTGAATAGATGTTGAGCTAGAGGTTGCTAGGATGTTCTAAGTGGTTGCTAGGGTGTTTCAAGAGGATTCTGTGGTTGCTAGGTCATTGCTATACAGTTTCTAGGAGGCTGTAAGTAACCTTTCCAAAGGTAAACGTTCCGGAGTTGTGGAGTTGTGAAAGTGAAGTGTTTACAAAGTACAAAACCCTGTCTCAGTGACATAACCCCTTTAAACTGCTTGTATATAATTGATAACATTTTGCTCCCTACAAGCCGAGTTGCCCCTCATGTATTTCCTGTTTTAGGTGGAGGCGGTGACTCATACCAGCTGTCTCTGCAAGAGGTGGTTTTTGATCTCCAGCTCTCGGATGCGTGTGCTCGCCTCCGTTAACGCTCGTTCCAGGTGCTGACATCTGCCAAACGATGATCAAAGACACAATCAGTCAGAGTTCACCGGACTCCGCCGATGACAGAGTGTTTATCGTGTGGTAAACACCAGACACACACCAGACGCCAGCACAGAGACAAACAACAGGCTGAAGACAGAGCCAAACATATATCAATATTACACCACATTACAGCTACTGGATATTAGGAAGTACACTCGCGATCTGGTTCAACACGTTAAGATATGCTAAAATGTTAGAGTGGAGTTAATTGTTTTTTAATTATTACTTCTTAGACATAGTTAACAAAAAGTATTGTTCATTAACCAGAATATAAACATTCTCGACTTAATGTTAAAAAACAACTGATGAGATAAAAACATCACAATAATCCAAAAGTAATCCACACTACTCCAGTGTGTCAATTAATACTGTGAAGCCAAAAGCTGCATGTTTGTAAGAAATACATTTATCATTAAGACATTATTCAGACTAAAATACGAGTCCCTTATCCATGATATAGCTTTTTCTAGTGGCATCTTGTTTGATTCCGGCGAGAAACATACACAGATCAACCACTGGTGAAAATAGAGCACCCATTGCTGAGCAAGTGAAGCAATGCTAAATTTCTCCAAACCTGTTTTTATGAAGAAAAAAACGTATCTACATTTTGGATGTATTTATTTTTGACAATATATTGTTCTTTTCTTATTGAATTTCATAATGCAATCTGAAACAGTATGAACTCATGTTGATTGTTTCTCACCTCTCAAGCAAGATTTGGTTGCTTTTCTCCATGTCAAGAGGCAAATTCACCAGATCTAGTTTCTCCTTCAGGGCACTGAGCTCAGCCTCGTAGTACGCTCTGAGATCTGCTATGTGACGGGCATGTTTCTCTCTCAGGTTTAGTCTCAGTCTAGAAAGATTAGACAAACCATAAGTTAGTGTGGTAGCACTAGAACATCAGATATGTGGATATACCAAATAGCATTGGTTCAGTAAAGCACTAAAATATGATCAGTCAGGATCTTCAGCTACACTCCAGTTTAAAAGTTTCGGGGCCATATGATTTTTAACTTTTTGAAAGAAGTTTCTTCTGCTCTCCAAGGCTGCATTTATTTGATAATACTGTAATACTGTGAAATACTGTTACAATTTAAAATAACTTTTTTTTTTTTTTTTTTTATTCTTATATATTTAAAAAATGTCATTTATTTCTGTGATCAAAGCTGAATTTTTAGCATGTCTTCAGTGTCACATGGTCCTTCAGAAATCATTCTAATATGCTGATTTGCTGCTCAAGAAACATTTCGGTTTATTATTAATGTTGAGAACAGCTCTGCTTATTTATAGTTTTGTGCAAACAGTGAAACATTTCTTTTTTTAAGATTCTTTGATGAACAAAAAGTTCTAAAGAACAGTGTTTATTTGAAACAGAAAAATTTAGGATAGTGAGGAAGTTAAAAAGCAACTACTAAATGCCTTGTAAATGAAATTTTGCATTAATGATTTTAAAGAATCTTTAATAGTCATAGTCCACTTTTTCCATATCCAAAAAAAACCTGTCTGCTGCTGTAACCTTCCCATAAAGCCCATAAGTCTCCGAGGACCTTCAGTCTTAAGTGTCAGTTTTTAGGAGTTTAGATTTATACATCATCCAAGAGCTGAACAAATAACCTCTCCATTGATGTATGTTTGTTAGGAGGACAATATTTGAACTATTTGAAAATCTGTTATCTGAGGGTACAAAAAATCTAAATATTGAGAAAATCGCATTTAAAGTTGTCCAAATAAAGTCATTAGCAATGCATATAACAAATAAAAACTAAAGTTTTGACATATTTACAGTGAGAAATTTACCCAATATTTTCATGGAACATGATCTTTACTTAATTTTTTTAACTTTAAAACTAGTTTTGTGCTCCAGGGTCACATATGGGAAGGGAAAACAATAATGATCATCAGTAAATGACCAGTGTGATTGTTATGCACTTTTGTGACCAAGCTTTTCAAAATAAATTTTGTCTTTAATGTGTTGTAAATGTCATTGCATGTTAACTTTGGGGGGTTTTCACGACTCTTACAGCGAGAGAACAACTGGGTCCTCCAGTGAGGTCTTCCGCTCCATTTTCCCACAGCCCCTCTCAGGGCTGCTTCTGTTAGGCCTGTTCATGTCCTGAGCAGACGGTCCTCTGGGCTGTACGGTGACCGTGGCAGTGTGGCTGCCCTCATCCTCACTGTTGGCCTGGTTTGCTCGGTCAGGCCCCTGCTGTGCAGACAGACTGCTGGCATTAGACATGCAGTCTGTGTCACTGTGGCTGCGCAGGGCCATAGAGTCGGGACTGACGGGCGCTCCGCTGCTGCTGGGACAGGCCCGGACCTGCGCCGATGGACTGCTGAAGTGGGACGGTGACGTGAAGCCTGACGTACGATCCGAGTGCTTCACATGCACCGTGGAATCCAGAGTCAACACCTGGGTGAGAGAGCAACAGTTGAGACGTTCTGCTCCTTAATTAATTCTTGTGTTAATTGGTTCTGCTCTGACCTGAGGAGACGAGGTGGAGGAGTTGATTAAGGAGTCCCATTCGTGGGCTTTGGGATCTGCTCTTTTGCTCTGGTAGATCTCCCGCAGGGACAGACGGTTCTCATCTGGAGTCTGTGCGCCACAGAACAACAACTTATTCATCAGTTTTTATTTAACCCCATAAGGTGCGCTCTGTCATATTTGCTATGCAAATTTAAGGCCTTTAAATAATCAACATGATCAAAACTGTAGAGCAGAATCTACAACAAGACTTATATCATCTAATAGTTTATACTTTTAATCAAGTAGATGCTTAGTATGACTGTATCAATTTAGTATTACTGTAAAAACACCAGGTGGTGGATACACATTACTTTTTGCTGTGAAATCTTTACTGAATTTTATAGAGTAAGAATAACTTTTATTTTGTTAGTGATATTTCAAGGTGAACACTAACTGGACTAAAGCAACATGGGTTTACTTGATTATCCATACATAATTTTTCAAATATTAGCATCAAATATGATTTATTATGATTTATTTATTATTTATTATGATTTATTATTTATTTTCATTCATTATGCCATTGTATGTATGTGTGTGTATGTGTAAAGACCTCTAACACTAGCTTGCTCTATTCTTTTTTTATTCTTTTTTTTTTTATTTGTTTTCTTTTTCTTTATTATATTATTTAAAAGCCCATGCTACGTGTACTGTGTTACCCTAACAGAGACTTGTTATAGCACATATATCATTGCTCTTTTTGTTGTTTTTGATTGCTTCCACTGTCCTCATTTGTAAGTTGCTTTGGATAAAAGTGTCTGATAAATGAATAAATGTAAATGGAAATATGATCCATCAGGCTTTTGAGAAACGTAACATTTATTCATTATATGTTTTGCAATTACCAAGTTTGATCATGAAACTTAGCATTTAAATCTCATCTTACTCATAAATATTTTGGGAGAATTTCAGAATCAGAATTTTATCTTGCTTTTTAAATGTCCATTATATAAATGTCAGCATGATCACCTCGAGTATGAGCTCCATATTCTCACTACATCATACTATACTGAAACTTAAAACTTGAAGTTCTACATGAAATGCAAAGTGTCAGTGAACGAATAAGAAATAAATACAAAGTTTAAGGATTTATTAGTGTGAAAAATGATTGTTTTGATGCAGCTAAGATAATAACATTGCTGCTTTTTAGTTAGTATCTCCTAGAGACTAAGTGAATAAACGTTTACCTCCATTCGGACAAAGGAAGCACTTTCAAAGTTGTCAGGTAGAGGACGGTATAACTCACTCTCATCCAGTTTCCAGTAAGACAGGCCTGGAAAATCAAAGGTAATATGTAATATGTAATATGTGCATAGCAATTTCACAATAATCAGAAATTACATCAGTCTAAAGCCCCTATTCAAAACCTCTTCACAATCCCCCTAAAAAAATCATACGATCACCATTGCATCTCTCCTGTGTGCTGTTGAACAGACAGCGGAGCTTGATTCTTAGTGAAATGTGTTACCTGAGGCTTCAGACACCAGACTGTCACTTCTCTTTAGAGGCAATGGATTTGTGGAGGCTGTGCTGCATCCATGCTGAGGAGACAAAAGGTTATTATACTCAGAAAGCAATTTTAAATGCACACAGAGGCTTCTACAAACATTCACAGTACCAAGCTGAACAGTGATGCTTCATCTTCTCTCTGAAACACAAATATTGCACAATTCAAACAGTTTATCCGAGATTTGTTTAACTGGATCCCAATTAGCCACTACCAAGGTACCATAGGGGTCCAACAAGTAAAAAAACTAAATGACATTAATCCATAACAATAAATACCATTACAATAAAACAAACAAACCCAAAATGTATTCAGAATATCAAGATTCAAGTACTGAGTCTTATACCATTAAATATTTCTTTAAGATTTTTAAACCTCATTTTAGTTGTTGAAGTAAAAGATACATGACAGATATTTGGAACAATTATAAATCAGACATTTTGTGCATTTAAATTTACAAACTGGCATGATAACAATATTATAAAAGATATTTCACAGCAGAAGAGATGGAATGACATTTGAAAGAGTTTACTGCTTGAATTTATATATATAAAAAAAGAAAACATGGTTTGTTCATATATATATATATATAGTTCATATATATATATATATATATATATATATAAAGATCCCTGCTGTTCATGATAAAAAATATTTAAAAAAACCTTCAATATTAGTATGTGCTTACATCAGGTAAGTGATGTGTGTGCTCCTTAGGAGATCCTGCTCCTGCTGTGCTCCTGTCCCGCTCCACGTGTGCCGTCCGGTTTGGTGTGGGTCGGCTCCTTCTCTGCCTGTGTTTTTGTCTTTGTGCCCAGGAGGTCAGGGGTTGACTACACCACATATAACAACACAAAACAGCTGGATCTCTTAATGTGTTAAAAGTGATTCAACTGAGTTCATTATAACAGTGGTATTTCAGTGCTTCTGTACTATTACTTTAATTTGAGTATACTTTTAGTAATACTTCTACGTGCTTTGCCATTTTTTATTAGTTTTTGTTAGGGATGCACGATCATGATTTTTCATGGCCAATTCCGATACCAATTTTTTTACAAGCAAACTGGTCGATACCGATTTCCGATTTTTTTTAATTATCTTTAATCAACAAACAAGAAAGAAGGAAAGTATGCATAAACAAGATGTTTATTTGGTATTTAATAAGCCAAACTGGCTTTTAGCTATTGAAAAAAATAACCGTAACCATCTGAAATTATTGGCAGTATCTGCACAGTAATTTAGTAATTTAACTTAAAACTATTTCAGTGAGCTGATAAGGCAATTTTGAATTAGCTTTTATTTTTAGATTTTCAAAATACATTTGACCTAAAAGCTCATATAAGTCTTTGAAATTAGACAAATATGCATTTGTTTTTTGTTCACATTCATTTACTTCCATCGGTGTCATTTCAGTTTTTGAAATAACACAGATGGTAACATCTGTAACTCTACCTTATTACTCTCTGTTTATCAGTCAGCACATCAAGTGCAACTGTCTCAGTGATCTGGAGCTTGTCATTGGTTCTTCTCAGCGGGTTCTGGCCCAGAAGGCTTGTGTCAGGTATAGGTGATGGTGTGAGACTCCCGTCCTGCTGGTTTGGGGACCACAGCGCCTCGTCCCTCCCCTCTGTGGAACTGGGCCGCCCTGTTCCTAACCCATGCTCCCAGGTTGAAAGAGTCCCATAGCCGCTGCTCAGCACAGTAACCATCCCCTCCTCCGAGCTCTCCTGAGGGTGAACGGTGAGCTGGGGGGGCGACAAAGGTCCTGGGGCCGACAACGTAAAGGTGTTCCCAACCGGGTCCTCTAGAGGCTTGGGGTTCTTACTGGGCTCCAGAGAGTGAGTCTGTGTGCTGATTTGGTGCTTCTGTAACTGCACTAATGCCTTAATTTCATCCTGTATGAGCTGGAAGATATCATGCAAGGTTTAAATATATTAATATGCAAAGTTAGTTTGCATATTAATAATTTCTCCCAGATTAAGGACGAAACACGCTGTACAAAAGTACAAAATTCAAGCATGAGGTCAATATATTGAAAGCACAGTTAACATGCATCACTGTAGCAGTAGTCATTACTGAATATAAACCTGATGTGTAATACAGTAAGTTTGCTAAATTTTAACTAAACTACTTAGCAAAATTCTGTGCAAACAAAAAAACATATATTTCTAAATGCAGAAATGCGTGATATTGTAATTTTACAGTTGTGCTCAGGGCTCTGAACCGGTTCAAGGAGCGAAAACAGAAACCGGAAACAAACTAAATTTTGACAGGAACAGAACCAGAACCAGAAACGAAATCAAATTTTATAGTTCCGAACCGAATCGAAAATTTGAAATGGCCATTAACTGGTTAATAACGTTATTTTATCGTTCCATTTAATATTTGAAATTTGCTGTCAATGAATCATGAATTCCAGTATTTTTTGGCATTTGCAAATGTGATGCTGAAGCCAACGAGTTAAATGTCCGCTCAGCTGTGAACTCATCATAGTCAAGTCGCAATGGCAATGCACCCCCCTTAAGAGTTTATCTGAGGATAGTGTGAAATGAATTCAACAGATCACACACCTGCAGCACTTCTGTGAATGAAGAAAGCTGAAAAACAAACCCCTACAGGCTTACATAAAAAGGAATATAGGCATTTACACTAAATATATTTCACTTAAATCATACTGACAGATTAATGAAACGAAAGAAAAAGTGTGCTAAATTACGGTTCATTGTGACACCTTCCAAATTTTTCAGAAAGGATTTCTTTATTTTGCAAAAGCTTTACATTTTTAATTATTTTACAAAAGCTGACAGCTTTGAATGATGTCTTGCTTCTATATAATCAACCAGCTTTGGTATGACCATCACGCTGACACAACATCATTTTGCTTTATTAAAGCCTGTTAATTATCAAAATAAAATGGAGTTAATGAAACAAATAAAAAGTTAGACTGCTCCGTTGTACATGTTGCGTTCAGAGTTACCGCGCCTCACTGTGCTAATACAGCTGATGTGAAGGATAATGTTTTATGTAGATAAAAGTACAAACACTATATAATAAACAATATTTTAGCATCCAAATGCGTCTGGAACATGGAAACATTTGGACTCGTGCCGGATGAGAGATGCAGGCATCAGCTTCAGCTTAAAATATTTGTTTTTGGATTGAAGTTTTTGTAGCCTAAACTCTGTTTTGTTTTCAAGAGAAACTAATAGCAGTTTTTATAATGTTTGTAAACATTTTGCTTTAGACTACAGGCATTTTAGCCTTCATTATTTCGTAAAGTAATAGGGCTAATAAAATGCAATGCCGCAACTTTAGTTTTTTTTTTTTTTTTTCACTTTCATCTTTTTTTTTTTTTACAATGTAGCAAATATTTTGAAATATCTTTAAAAAACTTTGATGTCTTTAAAGTGTTGATAGATATTTTTTTTTTAGTAGCCTACATTTGGCCAAAATCTAGAGAGAGAGAGATGACGCACACTGTGTAATCAGATGTGGCTAATTCCTAATGTTCACCTCTTCATGTTTGATAAATCAAGTGTTATGATTTGCCGAGATCCCTGTCGGTGTACTCCTTCCAACAAAACCAACGAGCTAGCACACGGTAAGAACTGTAAAGCCTGCATATAGAAACGAAGCGCGTTACATTATTATTAGGCAAATTATAGACACATAATAATGTTTTTTTTTTAAATAACGTTATTAACCTGTATTTTTCCCACCCGAAACGGGTTTCGGAACGTAATAATTCAGAAGAACGCAGGAACAGAAACGTACAAATATTGATTCTGCTCTGAGTGAACCGACTGAATTTTCTTTTCATTTTCAAGCCCTGGTTGTGCTGTCAAATAAATGTAACGTTAATATCATTAATATTTAAAATATTTACATTTTTTATTTTATTTTACTGTGAAAAAGTATTGTTACAAAAGTAATATTCTTTTGTTATCTAACTACCAATTTCACAATTACCTTATTTTGTATTAATTATCAAAGAAAATCGTAATAAAATATCACTTTCAATTCAAATAAAACACACATTATGCTTAAGAATCACAGCAGACCAAAATAATTTATTAAACCACATTTTACATCACAATTGCAATGCGATGGATGGATGGATGGATGGCACTTAGATCTGCCCCTGACTTCAAGTTTGTGTAAGTAGATGCATGTGGATTCACTTAATTGCACAGTGTACGTTTTAAGCTTTAGACTGTCACAACCAGATTAAACACAATGAAGCACCTTGACTGTATCAGATACAAAGCACAACACTTTAACTCTCTGCAACATGAACAGTAACTGGGTAAGAGTCCAGACAGGTTCCTTCAGGAAAACATACCTGTATTTGGCACTGGTACTGCTCCTGTTGAGCAAGGATTTGCTCTTGATATTGCTTTTCCACCAACTGAAAGAGATTAAGCCACCGGCCCTGTTTGAATGAGAGAAAAACACTGTCAGTGTGTAAGAGAAAAAAACGGGCCAGTAGTTTCACAGCTAGTAAACTTGACAGATGTGATTGTCATATAGCCAATCTCAGCATATAATGAACATATAACATATATTTTTATAATACATCCAGGTGCATATCCACAGAGCTGGAAACTAAATTAGTGTCATGGAGCATTTTGATAAATATATGCAACTATACATCCTTATTATTTTTTATTTAACCAGTTGTCTTCATTATTAAATGCATGTTTGAATAAATCTGTAATGATAACAACTTTTTATTACTGTAACTATTTAAATATTTATATTTCAACAATAAATTGGAGTAAAAAAATAATCTTCTCAAATGTTAACTTTTAAAAGTGAATCTGAAAAAAAAATCTATAAAATAAACAGTGCACCAACATTAATATTTACTTAAAAGAAATAGATAGGGTTCATTTAAATTTCCATGCCAACTTTAAAGCCCTCAAGACACTTCTAAATGATCTCATTTGTGATGTCAGGGATCAGCTGCATTGTGGGATGTTCTCCACAGCTCTGAGCGTGGCTGCTGCCGTCTCGACTCCTATGGGAGACCCCAGACGATGGCCCAGAAACCTGGGCCGTGACGGCATGAGGGAACGGACAGCATGGTCTCAGGCATCTGCGCACCTCACAGTTCTTCCAGATCTCAGGGTCGGTCTCGCCGCTGCTCTGGATCTCCTGGACCAGGGCTCGGAGCGTCTCTATGGAGCTGGGGTTGATGAAGGGCAAACTTCTCCCTGAGCTGAACTCCTCCTCGGTGCGAAGACACAGATTCCTAAAGCATGTGACACCACAACAGAGACTGATTATAAGTCACATCAACCCGGAGGGCTTATTGTGGATTTAAAACAGCTTATCGACAGCATCTTTGTAAAGAAAAAACATCACAAACCTTATTTTTGGTTCAGTTTTCAGCTTAACAAAAACTTTGGTTTTGTGAAAATTATATTTCAGTGCATCACTAATAATGTCTCAAATAATCATGTGTTAAATAGATATGGTGAATTTTCATTTTTATGCCCACTTCAGGCCTCAGGAAACTTCTAAATGATCCAATTTGTGATGTCAGGAGCCAGCTGCATTGTGGGATGTTCATGAGCATGTAGACAAAAATGAAAAAGCAGGGTTTTCTGAATGCAACAACACATGATATCAAGTAGGACTCAGAGATTAATTGAAATAGTATATAAATCTGCATTTAGTAAAAGATTAGCTTTTAATCTCCCAGAAGTTTTCAACCAAAATAAAAGCTTGCTCCTAATATTTCTATTAAGAAATGTAGATATATAGCCTTTGTACAGTTGCACTGTAACATACACCTATTATTATAACATTTTGTTTAAATAAGCATTTTTTTTATTTTACTGTGAAACCTTTTTACAAAAGTAATATTTATTATTTTGCTACATATTTTTACCTTGTAGATTAAAATCATCTTGATTTTATTCACACACTTAATTACATTTTTTTTAAAAAGCACACAAATTGTGCTGCAAACATTAACAACAAACCTGGAGCTCTTTATTTAAACAAAATGCACTTTACATTTCAATCACAATGTTTATCAAAATATTAATAAAACCTTTTTTATGTATAATAATAAAAGCACATATGTATTTAATTCCCCAAGTCATGCAGTCTTAAAGTCAAAGTTCTCCAAAAAACTGACCTTATTTTGTTGGAAATGTTGCATGCTGATGTGGAGGAGGGTCCGTTTTCCCCTTCTGTGGTCTGAAGGAAGCTCTCGTGGTGGGACGCGGAGCGCTCCTCTTCGGGGAGACCCGACACATTGTCCTCAGAGGAGACGATGGACGCCTCGCTCTCCTTCCCGCCATTGGCACTGATCTGATCGTGGCTCAAGGCCACAGAGCTGGACACGTCCTCAGAGATGCTGTCATCTGTGGACATGCTTAAACAGCCGTGGACAGAGACCGTGTGTGAGCGCTGTTTTAAAAAATTAACAGAGTATAACGGGATCAACATCAAACCAACAATTATTTCATAAAAGCAAACACTTACTAACTAGGGCTCAAACCTGCATCATTCCAATTACCAACCCAAATATTTAACCAATAAGCCAACTATCCAAAAAAATTACAACAATATTTACGTTCAGAATTATTTACCTATGCATATGTTTGAGCTCATGTTAAATAAATTAATTGCAAAAACAAAAAAGTTTTTTATAAACAAAAATATTTAAAACAATTAAGTGAAATGTGTTATTTGCGATTAAATGAAAATGTATTATAGCTTAAATTTATATTAGGTGCAATTAGTTTACTTTAGAAAGTTTTTAACACACCTAGGTAAGACTTCAGTAAATCTTTACATGTATTTTCATGATTGCTAATATTGTCTTTGAAATATGGTTAAAGTGTACTGCTGAACGTATTGACAAGTATTTACTGTAACCTGAAATATGTCATTTTGACACTTGTCACATTTAAATCTATTTGGAATAATGAAATTGGAATGTACTTCATTAAATAGAAGACACAATACAGTAAATATTATAAGCAACTACTTTGCATTATTACACTATGATTTGAAAAGTCAAACTTCTGAAAGTGTTCAGAAACAGTTGTCTGTGTGTGCCTCTTTTTAAGTGCACCTAAGTGGCCTTTAATATCATTAATATATTATCTGCAAGTACGGTTTTTAGAAATATACTTTTAAGATTTTAAGTGCACAATCAGTTCAATTAAGCACACTTGTTTTGACTAGGCTTTTGTTTACTATTTATTGCACATGAATACAATCCCACTCAAAATGCCTAACACAAGCAAGAGATGAAATCTACAAAACCAGGAGTCTGAGCTACATTTCAATGACGTTATAAAGCCTAATTATCAAAACTTAAACTAAGAAAAGAAAATTAAAGCATTTTATTATTTTTTTTAAATGACCAGGGAAGGCATAAACAAAGACCCAGCTGTCAGACTGTCAGGACATCATGGGCACATCTGGTAAATCCATTGTTTACATGCAGTCGGAAAACATCAGATATATTCACAGAACAAATGTCATTCAATGCTATGAACTTGAATGGAGATTGGTGAAGTAATAAGAGCAGATCAAGCCAGAAGCACTCATATTTAATCGTCAGATCAGTAAACAACACAAGCCTCATCTGGCAACCTACAAACCCAGCCGGTGGTGTGTTTATCACATAGTTATTTAATAAGATGTCAAGCAGGCTCATAGATGTGAACATGCAGCAAAACACAGACTCGTTATGGCGCTTCCTGTTCTCGCGCGCGTACAGACAGCACGCATCACCTCTGCAGCTGCATCCCCTCGCTCCAAAGACAAGCGCTGACACATTTACCTTGACAATAACCCCCCAAAACCGCGACACTTACTTGTTACTTTTTATCATCATTTGTTCTCCCATTTTTACATTTCTTCACGCTCCTCGCGCACTCTCTCTTTCTCTTCATCTGTCACTGTCTGCTTCTCGCTCAACCTTCTACCGTTCTAACCGACGACGATACACACTGCGCCGCGAAACGCCATTGGTAGATTGAGTTCGAAAGGCGTTACTTGATTGGTCAACACAAATAGTCAACGTCATTTTGGGCTCTGTGATTGGCTCCATCGCAGGATTCTGCGCAGTTTAATCGTACAACAGAGGTTCTGATTGGTTCTCTTGTGTGCCCGGAAGAAATACTTTGGAAAAATAAAATGTAAATAATAATAATATCAATATTAATAATAACAATTAAATCAAATGCTTTGATTGTATGTCAGTAAAAAAATAAATATTGTATTTTCCTTTAAAAAAATAAGGTTTTGTGGAACAAATTTATTAAGTATTTTATATATAGATATATACTGAAGTTGGACGAAACTAAACTCTGTTGTTTAAAACGAGTGAGACAAGTAATTAAAACATATAATTTGATATTACAGTAGAGTTCTGTTTCTGTACAGACATTTAAACACTGGCACATATGCTTCGCGAATCATTTGAGTCAGTTCGGGAGTTCTGAGCGGGATCGCGAATCATTTGAATAAGTTTGGGGATCGCAAATCATTTGAATCAGTTCGGGAGTTCGGAGCGGGATCGCGAATCATTTGAATCAGTTCGGGAGTTCGTAGCGGAATAGCGAATCATTTGAGTCAGTGCGGGAGTTCAAAGCGCGTTAGCGAATCATTTGAGTCTGTTTGGGGATCGCGAATCATTTGAATCAGTTCGGGAGTTCATAGCGGGTTCGCGAATCATTTGAGTCATTTCGGGAGTTCAGAGTAGGTTCGCGAATGAGTCAGTTTGGGGATCGCGAATCATTTGAATCAGTTCGGGAGTTCGTAGTGGGTTTGCGAATCATTTGAGACATTTCGGGAGTTCGGAGTGGGATCGCGATCATTTGAGTCCGTTTGGGGTTCGCGAAATATAGGCATTTTTAACTATTTTAGTTTCTAGTTCTAATTATGTTTTCCAAGCGTGTTTAGGTGTGATATGTGAACTCGTTTATATTTGGTTTTAATTATGTGCCTTTTAACAGTATCAAGTATATTCAAAAACTAATGAAATTATGAAAACTGAGTCGATGGCTGAAAAATAAGTGCATGGTTTTGCAGATTTGGTGTGTAATTCTGTTTGAGTGACAGCTTTCAGAATCGGACCACATCCGATATATTCACAGAACAAATGTCATTCAATGCTATGAACTTGGATGGAGATCAACAGCAAGTTATAAGAGCAGATAAAGCCAGAAGCACTCATATTTAATCGTCAGATCAGTAAACAACACAAGGCTAATCTGGCAACCTACAAACCCAGCCTGTGGTGTGTTTATCGCATAGTTATTTAATAAGATGTCAAGCAGGCTCATAGATGTGAACATGCAGCAAAACACAGACTCGTTATGGCGCTTCCTGTTCGCGAATCATTTGAGTCAATAATGTAATCTGTAAGTAAAGATTTGATAAAAACTGTAACATCCCCGAATCACTTCACATGTATTATTACAAATTGTAGCTGTATTTTAAATCTGAAATGTAAATCTATATAATCCCACAGGAACAAATCTAGTCTACAGTCATATTATCTCTGCTGGTTTTATTAAAATTGAGTCCACAAATGAGGCCAGCGTTTATGAATGAAAAATAACCAAATCTTTTAAAGGTGGGAAGTCAAAATGAACTAATGGCAGTCTGGTCAAAGCTTAAAAGAGAATCAGACATAATTTAAACCTGGAAATAAACTGAAGTTGGACGAAACTAAACGCTGTTGTTTAAGTCGAGTGAGCAAAGTCATTAAAACATATAATTTGATATTACATTAGAGTTCTGTTTCTGTACAGACATTTAAACACTGGCACATATGCGGGTTCGCGAATCATTTGAGTCAGTTCGGGAGTTCGGAGTGGGATCGCGAATCATTTGAATCAGTTTGGGGATCGCAAATCATTTGAATCAGTTCGGGAGTTCGGAGCGGGATCGCGAATCATTTGAGTCAGTTCGGGAGTTCGGAGCGGGATCGCGAATCATTTGAATAAGTTTGGGGATCGCAAATCATTTGAATCAGTTCGGGAGTTCGGAGCGGGATCGCGAATCATTTTAATCAGTTCGGGAGTTCATAGTGGAATCGCGAATCATTTTAATAAGTTTGGGTATCGCAAATCATTTGAATCGGTTCGGGAGTTCGGAGCGGGATCGCGAATCATTTGAGTCATATCGGGAGTTCGGAGCGGGATCGCGAATCATTTGAGTCAGTTTGGGGTTCGCGAAATATGGTATAGGCATTTTCAACAAATTTAGTTGCTAGTTCTAATTATGTTTTCCAAGCGTGTTTAGGTGTGATATGTGAACTCGTTTATATTTGTTTTTAATGATGTGCCTTTTATCAAGTATTTCAAAAACTAATGTGAAATTATGAAAACTGAGTCGATGGCTGATAAATAAGTGCATGGTTTTGCAGATTTGGTGTGTAATTCTGTTTAAGTGACAGCATTCAGAATCTGTAATCTGTAAGTAAAGATTTAATGTGTAAGCATTTAATAAAAACTGTAACATCCCTGAATCACTTCACATGTATTATTACAATTTAGCTGTATTTTAAATCTGAAATGTAAATCTATATAATCCTACAATAACAAATCTAGTCTACGGTTATATTATCTCTGCTGGTTTTATTAAAATTGAGTCCACAAATAAAGGCCAGCGTCTATGAATGAAAAGTAACCAAATCTTTTAAAGGTGGGAAGTCAAAATGAAGTAATGGTAGTCTGGTCAAAGATTTCTTAAAAGTGAATCAGACATAATTTAAACCTGGAAATAAACTGAAGTTGGATGAAACTAAACACTGTTATTTAAAATGAGTGAGAAAAGTAATTAAAACATATAATATGATATTACAGTAGAGTTCTGTTTCTGTACAGACATTTAAACACTGGCACACTGGGTTCGCGAATCATTTGAGTCAGTTCGGGAGTTCAGAGCAGAATCCCGAATCATTTGAATAAGTTTGGGGATCGCAAATCATTTGAATCAGTTCGGGAGTTCGGAGCGGGATTGCGAATCATTTGAATAAGTTTGGGGATCACAAATAATTTGAATCAGTTCGGGAGTTCGGAGCAACAAAGTTATATAAATAAACAATATAGAAATTGTTTTTTTTTTGTATTATTTCCTTTTGTACTAATACAATAAAATAACTGCATTATTCTGGTCATGAAAATCCTTTTTTAAAAACTTCCTGAAAAACTTGAGAATAATTTGAATAAAACACACATGCACGAGCACACACACAAACAGACATATAGAAATTACACCATACTGTGAATTCAGTAAAAAAAAAAGTCCTTAATTGTAATGAAACCAATTTCACAACCCCAACATTTCCTATGGATCTAAAATCTTCTTAAAATGATAATTTCTAAGGTATAATTTAATTGTTAATTTTTATTATTTTACTTGGAGTAAAAACAGAATTCACAAGGCAAGAAGTAATTTACAAAAGTCATAAAATTATAAACTATATTATGGCATTATATTAAAACTTGCAAAGCTATCATTACACGGTATAGCCTTAAATAATTAACATGGTGACCATAATTTCATAATGAATAAATATGGTTTCTATTTCAAAAATCAAAACAAATTATTTAAGTGGCTCATCAAACTAGGTTCCCAGTTTTACTGTACTAACAACTGAAGTCTGATATTTTAATGGAAAATATTCTTACTGTAGTCAATTCATATAAGGATAGCAATATTGCACAAAAATAAACAAAAATGTTTCATATACAATGAATGTCATATTTATTGACAGATATACAAAATTCCAAAGAGTGACCTTTTTTGTCTTTACATGAAAATACATTGTATTACACAAGGTAATAAATACAAATAAAGACGAAAGTAATGGCATCACTACAATACTTTTCAGCATCACCCCGATTAAAAGAAAACTCACCTATTCATTAGTGCGTCCAAAGAAAAAATACTCGACCTTATCCTGAGACCTATTTCTAAAAGCACAAACCTAGTCTAACCTGTAAAAGCCATGCAGATTCTAATGTGGGACCTTTCATCCGATTGCATGCATTTTTGCTTATTCGCTCTTAAAGATACTATGTGGTCAAAGAAAATGAAATGTATATTTAAAAAAAAAACTCAAATGGCAACAGTTCTGGATCTCTTGCATTTATAAATCAGAAGATATATTCTCTGAATGGTGCCTTATTCCCTCCAAACTGCAGATGAAAAGCGCAATTCGTAACATAAATGCTCCGTTTTTTGATTGTTTTATCCCTTCACAGGAGAGGCATGCATGACTCCCGTGTGACACAGTTCTTTCAGCCGTATGGAGAGAGCGCTAGGATCTGGCATTTCTCTCTGTCTCCGCCAGACACTCACGAACAAGCCCTCTGGCATGAATGATTCCTACAACACACACAGAAAATGACACAAATCAGTTTCTGAGACGCATGATTTGAGTTTAACGTGTACATTAAATAACAAAAACAATATATAGAAGAGGATTAATATTATTTAGTCTTTGATTGTGTGCACAAACCTCTTTTAAGTCGCTCCATGGCGCTTTTACTCCCTGCATATGTTGGCCTTATTTCTTTCCCAAGTTCTTCAATGATGGCGAGGAGTTCAGCATATTTACTCTGAGGTACTTGGCTCCCATTTGGACCCTAAACATGAAAAAATAAGTAAAAATTATTTGGTTAATGTATTTATTTTTTTTGTTAGTATAGAATAATTTTTAAAGTTTAAAAAAATATGAGTATACAGTATTGTTCAAAATAATAGCAGTACAATGTGACTAACCAGAATAATCAAGGTTTTTAGTATATTTTTTATTGCTACGTGGCAAACAAGTTACCAGTAGGTTCAGTAGATTGTCAGAAAACAAACAAGACCCAGCATTCATGATATACACGCTCTTAAGGCTGTGCAATTGGGCAATTAGTTGAAAGGGGTGTGTTCAAAAAAATAGCAGTGTCTACCTTTGACTGTACAAACTCAAAACTATTTTGTACAAACATTTTTTTTTTCTGGGATTTAGCAATCCTGTGAATCACCAAACTAATATTTAGTTGTATGACCACAGTTTTTTAAAACTGCTTGACATCTGTGAGTCAACCAACTTGTGGCACCTCTCAGCTGTTATTCCACTCCATGATTCTTTAACAACATTCCACAATTCATTCACATTTCTTGGTTTTGCTTCAGAAACAGCATTTTTGATATCACCCCACAAGTTCTCAATTGGATTAAGGTCTGGAGATTGGGCTGGCCACTCCATAACATTAATTTTGTTGGTTTGGAACCAAGACTTTGCCCGTTTACTAGTGTGTTTTGGGTCATTGTCTTGTTGAAACAACCATTTCAAGGGCATGTCCTCTTCAGCATAGGGCAACATGACCTCTTCAAGTATTTTAACATATGCAAACTGATCCATGATCCCTGGTATGCGATAAATAGGCCCAACACCATAGTAGGAGAAACATGCCCATATCATGATGCTTGCACCTCCATGCTTCACTGTCTTCACTGTGTACTGTGGCTTGAATTCAGAGTTTGGGGGTCGTCTCACAAACTGCCTGTGGCCCTTGGACCCAAAAAGAACAATTTTACTCTCATCAGTCCACAAAATGTTCCTCCATTTCTCTTTAGGCCAGTTGATGTGTTCTTTGGCAAATTGTAACCTCTTCTGCACATGCCTTTTTTTTAACAGAGGGACTTTGCGGGGGATTCTTGAAAATAGATTAGCTTCACACAGACGTCTTCTAACTGTCACAGTACTTACAGGTAACTCCAGACTGTCTTTGATCATCCTGGAGGTGATCATTGGCTGAGCCTTTGCCATTCTGGTTGTTCTTCTATCCATTTTGATGGTTGTCTTCCGTTTTCTTCCACGTCTCTCTGGTTTTGCTCTCCATTTTAAGGCATTGGAGATCATTTTAGCTGAACAGCCTATCATTTTTTGCACCTCTTTATAGGTTTTCCCCTCTCTAATCAACTTTTTAATCAAAGTACGCTGTTCTTCTGAACAATGTCTTGAACGACCCATTTTCCTCAGCTTTCAAATGCATGTTCAACAAGTGTTGGCTTCATCCTTAAATAGGGGCCACCTGATTCACACCTGTTTCTTCACAAAATTGATGACCTCAGTGATTGAATGCCACACTGCTATTTTTTTGAACACACCCCTTTCAACTAATTCAACTAATTGCCCAATTGCACAGCCTTAAGAGCGTGCATATCATGAATGCTGGGTCTCATTTGTTTTCTGAGAATCTACTGAACCTACTGGTAACTTGTTTGCGACGTAGCAATAAAAAAAATATACGAAAAACCTTGATTATTCTGGTTAGTCACATTGTACTGCTATTATTTTGAACAATACTGTATTTATTTTTATATTTTATTTTTAGTTTACACAATATTTTTGTAATTTTGTTGTTTTGTCATATTTATTGGTTTAATGTATTTTTAGTTATTTTATTATATTAAGTTCATTTATACTTTTCTGTTTTTTCATTTTAAAGTTTTAGTAATTTTATTGTTTTTGTCATTTTTATTAGTTTGTTTTTTAATATGTCTATGTAATTTTTATTAACATTTTATTTTTTGTTATTTCAGTACATCAAGTTTGAAATTTTACCAACTTATTGCAACTAATTTGATCAACTACATTCATATTTTTATTAAATTGTTTTTTTATTAATATTTTGAACTTGCTTTAATGTGTTAAACTAAAACCAAATATAGTTTTTATTAATATTTTTAATTCATTTTCCCTTTTTTTTAAGAGTTTTAGTAATTTTGTTGCATTTGTTTTAAGGTTTTTATTTATTTTTATTTTTATTTTTCTATTATTTTGTACAATTTTCTTTTTGATATATCTACAGTTTTTTTAGGTTTAGCTTTTTAAACATTTAAACTAAATACAAATTGAGAAATGCTGAAACTTAATACATTTTCAGGTATTATTTTTAAGTTGCTTTTTATTTTTTAAGTGCTAGTTAACTATAACATGAAACCTACCTGTGGGAATCCCAACGAAGGCGGCCCAAAGTCATTTAGAAATGGCTTGTATGACTGTATTGTTGCCATTGAAGACGGAGAGGGGATGTTTCCTGTAAAAGCAACAATACACATCCTTAACTGTTTGATACAACAGCTTATAATTTACGCAAATACATTATTTCAAGACACACGTGCATTTGTGCAACTGCTCTTTTGTCTCACAAAGCCTCGCAGTTACCCTTGTGACAACTAGCCCCGGCCCTCGCTCTATGCAATACCACCCTCCGCCACTAGGTGTCCCCAAAGAGCAATAAAAACGGCGCGTCTGAATCCGATCAATCAACAGCCCAAGAGACAATCATGGAGGAAACGGCACGGGCTTGATCTTAGCCGCTAAAAGGATTCATTTTTAACACAATCTAGCGGCCTCCACGCAAACCCATCCGGCCACGGCGCGACGCGGAACCTTCGGGAAGAACCCGAACATGCACCTAACGTCGATATTTAGCCCTTGCGAAGGCGAGGAATGCGTTTTTTTCACTAGTAATAATGGCGGATGTGAAGGATCTGACCCTGTAGCGATCAGACTGGACAAAAACTACACACGGCTTTTCCCCAGGTATTCTTTCTCTCGCCAATTCTTACATTCGACCAAATACACTCAAGACGAAGAGTTTTCCCCGCTTTTTCGGCATACCTTGGTTCCCAGAAGTTCCCGGAAGGTGTTGATGGAGATTGGGTTTGTAAGACATACCTGAAGAGATAATAAATGAGAGAAATAAAATTGTCCCTAAAATCAGCGGAGCGTCCGTCTCAGACACTTTTTGTTTACAGCGGAGCAGCACCGGCAAATATGGCCGCGTCACTCCTCATGACACCCACACTGTTGTCCATCATCATCACAAAGAACTCAGACAATTAACACAGAATTAATGAAAAAATAACCAGTGTTGTCCTTAATCACAGTGACAACTGGAGAAGCTATAAAAGCGTTAATAATGATAATAAAAAATAAGTAATACCTTTAGAATAGGGTTTACTTGTAATATATATATTTTTTTGTTCGTTTTAATAAAAATGCACTTAAAAAAAAAAGAGGGAAATGGAAAGGATTTTTTTTTGCAATGAAATAGAATCAGGATACATTTGAAAATGTCCCCTTGCATTTGCAATTTTAGATCTAAATACATAAATCAAGTGAGACGATCAATTCCAAAAGAATTTTAGTTGAGAAAACTAATCCTGTTAAACTCTATTATTATTTTTTTAAGCCTTTTGCACTACGTATACTGAAGTAAACTAGTTATTTTACATGCACTCCTACGACTTTCAGAACTACATTTATACACCGAAATACTGAGAATAAAAGATTTCAGGTTTACCTACTACTACAGTTTCCTTCTCGTTCATTCCTTAGTAGCTGAAAAATAAAATTAAATACATTTTGACTGAAAAAAAAGAAAAAAAGAAGGGGTTCCCCTGAAGTAAAGACATTTTAAAATCGAGGTAATCCACAAGATTTATTGGTCATATGCAAGAGGTAGGGATCTTGCAGTCAGTTCAATTTTGCCATAGATTATTTGTACAACAGATCCATCAGTAGTGCAACTCGTGCAAGGATGAATGAAATTGTGTTCAGAGTGCTGTGACATCTACAATTCAGCAAAAACATGACATTTCAGATATGCGACTATACATCAAGATATAGTAGAGAGTCCGAGCGTGTGTCAAACTCACATTTACAGCAGAAATGAGGTTTTTGTCCCCAATAACACGAGTGATGGCAAATCATTAAAAGCAAGAAATAGAAAAACGGAGCAAAAGCACTGACTAATGTGGCCCTCTGTAGAGGACGTTCCAGTTTACAAATCGACTCGAACTGAAATGCTGGAAAGCCCCGAAAACCTGCTGATCCACTTTCATAAACTAAACAAAATCCAAAGGGTTCGGCAAACCATGCAACGTCTCTGATCCAATCTTTTGGGTTGGGTTTGCACCGCTTACACACCAGTCACGTTCCTGCTTTCAAATCATGGACTGTATTCAGTGGTCAACAAGCAACATCATGCCCAAGACATGCTGGGTCAGAAAGCTGAAGGTTGGGACAGATGGAGGCCAAGAGAGAGGAGAAAAAGAAAAGGGAAGATAAACTAGATTGTGAGTAACCCCTGAGCGCTGTCCTGTGTACATAGTAGTGTGTGTGACTTCATAAAGCCACGCATGTTGATGGAAAGCACAGGCCATGATGACTGGAGGTTGTGGAAAAGGAAACGTCCTGACCAAGTATCGTCCAGTTTCGCCCCTTTCAGTGCGGTTTCCTGACACACAGAGCTCTGATTCTGTAGCTCCTTTGGTAAGAAGTCCTCTTTGGACATGAACCCTGAAATATTAAATACGACACAAGCACTGTCTTCCTCGCGGCGTGCCGGAAGAGTGGCTGGCTGGCTTATGATGCCGCATCTGCCCTAAAGCGAGGGGTGTGTGTGTCACGCTATGTGTTGACGGTGTGGCTGATGCTCTGTGGATGGAGTTGCTGCCACATCTGCTGCTGCTGCACGGCCAGCTGCTGAGACTGATCCGATGATGAGAGGATGTTGATCAGTGGCGACACGCAGTTGGCGGGAATGATTAGACCTGAAAAAAAAAAAAAAAAAGAACACTGTGAAAAAAAAAAATTTACTTTAGGGCCCTATGAAATCCATTTAGTTTTTTCCCCATGTTGCATTTTATTTTATTTTTTCTGTTTTGTTAATGAAATTAAGGTGTGCTCTTTGGTCTGTTTTGAAGACACCTTGCACTTTTGTCACTTTAGCACTTTTGTATACGAAAAATAAAATACATTTTTGATGAGACTTTTTTTGCCTGATTGCATTTTCTCCAGTGTGTGGACAATCTCAATGAATATACTTGTTTGTTTTATGCACCTGAATACCTATTGGCTCTTTTTTTTTCTGCTTGACTAATTAACATTTTTGCTATCATAAAGCATGTTTAATTTTCAAAAAATGTATTCTTATGGCTAATAAAATGTTTTATCCATTTTAACATTCCATTTTAATGTTTTTATTCAATGGTAATGATCAGAAAGCATGTCTAATCAACTGAAACAATTTATTGTTTTTACATTAATAGGGACCTATGAAATAATTTTTTCTCCCAGAAATTCTGTTGTGCTTTAATTGTTCTGAACTTATGATTGGATACAAATGTATATAAAGTGTAATCAAAGGAAGGCATAAAAGGTTTAATTTGTTTACATTTAAAATGAAATGAAACGTTCCACACAACAGCGGTTTACAGTTAAAACATGGAGTAGTTCGTAAGTTTACTATTACTTTGAGAAGTACACTCTGCTGTACAATAATAAAGTATTTATCTGTATTTGTAATTGTTTGACAACCTACCCACAATTCTCTGCCCGTCCTCTGTTCTCAAACGTACAATCTGCATCTTCACATTGGATCCGCTGACTGAGGACAGCACGCCCTCCACTTTGGTCCACACACTGAGGACAGAGCCACAGAGGACATAGTATGTCCTGCACCGCAGCCCGATCTCACACTGTAGCCCCACCGACACTTTCTTACAGTTCCCTCGCCTGTCAAGAAAAGTGTTTCTCATGACAACATTTTCAGACTTCACAAATCAAAAGTGAAACTGCATGTTTGTTTCTGTTTTCCCTTCTGAAAATGACTTTAAAGAAGCACCTACCAGTACGCGTGCGAGCAGACATTCGCAGAGGAGCTGTACTGATCAATCCAGTGCTGCTTGGCGTCATCAGAGAGGACCTATTTTGAGAAGAGAAGGATTAGAGGCTGTATGAGCTGAGGAAATAACATGAAACTGTTTGCAGGATGCCAAGAGAGGCTAAAATTAACATTCACCAAGCACCAAATGAGAATTTTTTATTTCATTTGCGATATTGACTTTTAGAAGTGGTTTAATCTGCATGATAACATGACCCTCATTATAGCCATGCAGAAGTTCTCAGAACATTGACATGCAGCTGGGAACCCTGAAAGTCATGTGACGAACAATGCTGGTGGTTAACACTTCAAGATAAAATTCAAGATGTGATTATGACTGTCTGTAATTAGTCCAATGTGCTGCTTGAAAACGGAAGATGCCTCGATCTCAAAGCAACTGACAAAAAGCATGCTTTCTATTTTGGGATATTTTTAAGATGCGGTTTCACCTCGAGTCTAGCTAGAACAAGCTGTTTCAAGTGACACAATAACTAGGGTGTGACGATCTGTCCTCTTTTTCACGGTCATGTCCTGGCCAAGATTTCTGAACTGCCAAAAACATTCAGGTTTTAGCTTTGTTTTCTTTTTAACGTATTCAAAAGTCCTCATACATAATGTGAATGCATATTTGCATTGCTTTGACATTCTCTGTACATCCTTGCATGCCATGCTTTGTCAATTATGTACAACGACTGAGCATTACTTGTCAGCCTACTTTGTTTTTTTACTTGTTGAGGCTAATATGACCAATGGAGTGAGATCTGTTAATAAAAATATTGACTGAACTCATGGAAAATACATCAGAATAAAAAATAATAAAAGTTAATAAATTATAATTAGACGCCAATGATCAACCAAAAACATAAAATGCAATCACTACAGTAATTCAATACCTTTTTACTTCTCTTTTTGATGTCCACGTAAGTCTCCAGTTTAACTTGTTTTCCTATATTTGGTCTGTACACCATAAAGAGTCTCTTTCTGGGATCGACCTCCTTTATTAGTATGGCAATTTTCTTGTTATTCCGCACCTTGAGATGAAACAGAATGCTGTTAGGTTCAGTAGTTAATTAATTGAAAGTGGGGTGCATTAATGGGTAACAAAAAGCTTGTTCACCTGTACATAAAAACCATCATCCGGTCCGTTCTGGTCGGCCCAGACATGGGTGGCATCTTCCCATGACATTCCCCGCTCCACGCTCACCTGAAGACAGGAGCAATTTTTGCTCATCAGCCAATTGTGACATACATAAACGATAATTGCATCACAATGATGCTCATAAACATGGACACCTATTTTACATACTGTATAGAGCTCCACATGCCCTGAGGTGGAATATCCTGGTGTCAAGAATTTCTTTACATCAACTTTTTTCACTTTCTCATCTCCAGAGCCCAAATCTGCAAACAAAACATACATTTAATTTGAAAATGTGAACAAAACAAGCTCATCTTAAAGTCTAAAATGGTTTTCACTATATTAAAATGCCGGCAAGAGTAGTCGGAATGCGCACCGGTTAATTTTGAGTTACAGCCAAAAAAAAGTGAAACATTTTGGTTGAATTTGAGGTTTTCACAAAAACTAGTTTATTATGCCTTCGCCTAGCAATCCCAATGCTCCAAATAGTAATTAAACATCTAAAATTATCTTTTGGTTGACAAATTTATATTGGATTTTTATTGCATATGGTCCAATATTTGTTTCATTAGAACTTCCAAACTGAAGTCTTTATAATATTTAAGACTTTAGTCATGGTAAAAGATTTTCTTACCTAAAATCCCCATATCGTATCTTCCACTCTTTTTAGCATTCTGAATGACAGCGCTCAAAGTGTCAGAGAAATACTGAAAGAGAGCATTTTGTTGATGGACTTCCATTCCAAGAATCCTGTTCAAGAACTTCCCGATGTTGTTGTAGTCTAAAAATAAAAAAAATTAATAATTAAATACAAGTTATGTGGCATGAAAAAATGAAAACTTGCCAAGTCTAAATTACTTCAGACATGTTTTATTTAATAGTTTAAAAATATTCAACGAATACATAAATGCATGCGATTTAGAGACCAACTGACAATGGATTTTGCTCATACAGCAGTAATGAGTTTATAATATATTGAGCCCATACTAGTAAAAGCTGTATAATGAATTAATGTTTTAGTTTTTCTTTCCTGTGACGGCAGTCATTCATAACCTTGTTTTCACCAAGGTGATTCCCGTTTTCTGTCCCTTAATTTAATAACTCTTAAAATGATACTTAAAACTATTGTTATACCTTTTAAGACTTGCTATGGCTTGAATTTGCTCAGACTGAATTTAATGCACCCTGAACATTTTGGTTGAAAAGAAAAACTAAGAATCAAAATGACTCTGAAAATGGCTCACCTTTGTCCAGTGAGAGGACACCAGATCTATCCTCCACATTTATCAGTCCCACTCCAATTAAACCATTGCGGATTTCTAAAAAGAAAAAAAAAGAAAATACAAGCCATTAAAATAAATTTAGCAGTTTTCCAGTGACTCTTTTCTTCCCGTTATTAAAACCAATGAACTATACCTTTAAAGAAATCCCCATCAAAGTCAGCAGGTGGAGACACTAAAGGAGAGTCCAGATTGACAATAGACTTCATAACTATTTCCAGAGCGTTTCTGCCATACTGTAGATGAGAAAAGACATCAGCACATAGTCCAGCAACGACTATTTAATACTGACGATGCGTGTGCGTGATCTAATCTTACTTTGTTGTCAAAGTTAAATCGGCTGAGATCCCTTGTCTCTGTTGCCCTTCTGTCTCCATGCGTTAACGCCCCCTATTTGAGAAAGACAAACACAATTAAGCTTACAAAATTAAAACTGACCCCATTAGCGTGCAACATGTGCACAAGGGACTTACCAGGCTTTCTAGACGTTTGGCAACAATTGAGGCGAATCGCTGCTCCCCAGCAAGTTCAGAGATGAGGAACACATACTCGGGTGCTGTGACCTGGTTGGATCGATGTGTTCGACCTGTTTGCAAAGAATCCAAAGATTTTGTGAACCAAGAATTATACTGTATTGATAGATACCCAGAATACTTCTAATATTATAGACATACAAAAAAATAATCATGAAGATATAATAAATAAAAATAGATACTATGTACCCACCAAACTGCTGAATAGCTCTGTCAGCACTCCAGGGCAGCTCTAATGTCATGTGTACCCTCCTCCTCTGGTTCTTCACTCTGCGGTCGGCTTGAAGTGAAATACCAGAGCTGGCAGCCTCTGAGATAATTGCGATGTTCTACCAAGGTGAACACAGAACTATTTAAAGGTTGTTCATAATATCAAAACATTACATAAATGTGGGTAAAACCAAAGCAGCATACCTTATCACCATCCATGAACCTCTGCTTCTCCGTGAGGTTTAAGATTTCCACTGGAACATCAAGTTCTGATCGAGACTCGTATGAAATGCTGCCATCGTCATTGCTGACTACCCTGCCTTTGCGGCCAGTCATCTGCATTGCATAAGACACACACATTTAAAATGGCATTGTTTTAATTAAATACAGTGTTCACAAAATTACAAGTGGCCTTAAAAATAGTCTTTATGAAAAGGCCAACCTCTGCAACATTATCAGGGCCTCCCAGCTCATCGATGAGTTCATCGAGCGTGTTGGGCGGCAGATCCTCTGCCAGCTGCTCCAGTTTCTCCAGCAGGTTCCTCTTCATCCGCTGGGCATCTTCAACAGCATCCTGACTGGTCACACAGCTGCTCTCCTCTGGCTCACTCTTGGCTTAAGAATAATTATTTAGTGTGGTTATTAGTATGGGTATACATTTGACAATGACCTTCATCATACTGCTTTACTGAACAACTTTCAGTTGTAACTCACTGCTCACTTACCTACAGCAACCGTGTTGTTGGAGGGTTTAATGGCGGGGGTTGTAAAAGTGGGTCTGGTTGTTCCAAGCCCGGAGGCTAACAAGGCACTTTGAATAGAGTCTGGATCAATGCTCTTTTTCTTCTTTTTGTTCCTCTTGTCTTTGCTCTTTTTAGTGTCTTTTCTGATGAGCCACGGATCTAAGATTCAAACAGTTGTCAGCATTTGAAAATTAATATGGTATCAACATTGAATTGAATTAAGGTGGGGGAAAAACAACACTATTGTCTTCTGTGGAGCTGCTTGTTGCTAAACTGGATTCATTTTATATCTAATTAACTTTGCAACATTAATACAGTTCCAGAAAAGAAGTTTATCAACGCTTAACTGACCCAAGTTAAATAATGACAGTATTGTCTTCTGTAGAGCTGCTTAACAGCTGCAACATTAACAATGATTATTTCCTGTTTATCAACATCAAGCTGCTTTGAAATAATCTGTATGGACTCTTTTCACATTTGCATTAACATTTGGCCTAATGTGGGGGGTGGAAATCCACAATAGTGTTTTTACAAAAGATGGAAAAATATAAATGGAGTACATTTATCATAAAACAACCAGATGTCAAATTTGCCGTCAGCCCCTGTCCTCCCTCAGCTGGTGTATTACAAACACTCTTGCAAAGGAGTTGACTAGTCTTCTGTAACTTAAAGCCAGGCTAATATTACAATGTGTTGAGTTATAAGTTACAATGTTGATAACTTTGCATTATCATAGTCTGTGAGAAAGGGGTCCATTGTCTAAAGCGCTACTAAATATTGTGGGTTGACTATCTTGAGTGCAATACAATGTTATTAACTGAGGAAATGTGACAGTTTCTGAAAAGTGTCCATTGTATAAAGCACTATGTTAAAAAAATGACTACAGATTCTCACCATCTTCCTCATCCTCACTGGAATCATCCTTAAAAGGGTTGAAGTCATCTTCATCCTCCTCCCCTGAGCTTAAGGACTTGAAGCTGTCATCACTTTCCGCATCTTTGTCCGAATCATCGGAGTTGCTCTCGTCTGAGCTGGTACCAGACAGACCCCCAGATTTACGAGCCTTCTTCACTTGCTTCTTTGTTTCTGGACCTGCAAACACAAATCACCCACGTTGGTTACACACCCTCATTCTCAATATGAGTAATCCAAAAGCCCAAGAGTGGTTTTACTTCCTCCAACATCAAAATAAACTCAGTTTCAGGGTAGAAACTGCTGCTAAATATAACAAGGAATCACTACTGTGGTTTCCATATGAATGTGAATAGCACCTTTTCGTTTTTTGCCCTTTTGCTCAGAGGATGTCTCTTTAGGTGAAGGCGTTTCCTTCACACTTAGGTCGATACCTAAAAGACTGAAGAGTTTTTGTCTGTCTGGTGCAGGAAAATGCTTCTCTACCAGGGACTGCAGTACACCCCTTAAAAAAAAATCATGCATAGATACTTTCAGTTAAAAATATAATTTTCCATTTTCATCTGTTACAAACTAAAGCACGTATAAAATGAATTATTTCCCTTTAAGAAAGAGTTCACCTAAATATTAAAATTTGCTTACAATCAGGCCATCCAAGAGGAGTTCATTTCTTCATCAGAACCAATTTGGAGAAATTTAGCATTATATATCACTTGCTCAATGGATGCTCTGCAGTGAATTCTGCTATAATTCTAAATTTCTATAAATCTGTTCAGATGAACAAAAACTGTTGGATGGCCTGAAGGAGAGAACATTTTCATTTTTGGACAAAATATTAAAAGTACTTCCTGCAAATGTATTACACTCACTTTGCAGTGGAAACAAAGTCATTGAGCTCGCCTCCTCCCTCCTCCAAGGCCTCAAGGGTCCGAGCCTCTCCAGTTGACTGAAGACCAATCACCACACACTACAGAGAAGGTTAGAGATCAGCACAACCAAAATCACTGCAATTCTTTTCCAATGAAAGCTTTTTTGTTATAAGAGAATGTTCAATCTAACCTTTCCATTTTTAACCTGCTCTCTGGCCAGCTGCACCACTCTCCGAACTTTGGAGGCAATGCACAAGTACTTGAAGAACCTCTGGTGGGCGGACCAGAACTGACCCCACATGGACTTTTTCATCCGTTGTTCAGCATCCATTAGATTGGCAGCTTGCTGGAACTTCTCTCTTGCACTGACCCACTGCAAGTTTGCAATCATTTAAAGGATTCAAAGTCACACAAAGCTAAAGGCAAAAAGCAATTCAGCTTTAGTTTACGCACCAAGCGAACCGCTTTGTTGTACATCTTGATGTACACCTGCGTTAAGGGAACTTCTTCGATTTTAAATGTCACACCCGTGAAGCTCAGCTGTCGAGCAATGTACATTCCTCTCAGCTTCATGTCCATGGCAACAATCTCCATGGCACCAACACCTCTAAAATAAACCAATCAAAAAAGCGTTGCATTCAATATTGAAGATGCATGCTGGTACTAAAAAGCAAGGTCATGGACACAAACTCTGATCTGATCGACTTGCCTTCTTTCAACAGCTTGGATAAAATTAGTAAATTCCTTAAATGGAGTTCCTTCCCCCCAGATCCCAAGGCGATTCATGTAGGCCATATTGCGGGGTTCGGACGCTCCTACACAAAACATGTATGAATAGCAAAATACAGAAATAAATGCATTGGAAAAAGAAACGGGAATGCATCCATGCTGACAGATACAAAAAATCCACAGTCACATACCTGTAGCACTTGCGTACACAACCCGGGCTTTTGGCAGCTTATTCTGCAGCTCTAAAACCGCTAGCCCAGTCTTTGTGGGCTTGGATGACCCAATGGGACAAACATTTTTGGCTTTGTGACACTCATCAAATATGATCTAAGATGCTCAGTCAAGGGAATCAGTCACCATAGTTACCAGAGAGCTGAATACGATCACACCACGTGAAGCTTTTCATTGTGGTTCAGTCAATGTGCAATGAAACAAGATTATTTTTGGTCTAGAGTAATGTTCTTTATGAATGTCAAAATTATTAATATAAAAATGAGAACTTTTGATTTTTTTTATGATATCATGACGGTGATGCACAGCTGTGTTTTGTTTTAATACGAAAACTTAAGTTTTAACATTTTCTGAAAATCAAAGCCAAATTAAATTTTATTATCAATTAATCACAACTGTCTAACATTTGAACTGGCTATAAGTCTTTATTAGCTTTTTTTATCGATATATTAAGTTACGGCTGAAATATGTGAAATAAGTCATAAATAAGTAACTGCACAGGAATATTTGCATAAATACACTGTATAGGTCAGAATTATAGATTTTTCTTTTATGCCAAAATCATTAGGATATTAAGACATTGTAAATTACCTACCACAAATACAGGTCCTTCTCAAAAATTTGCATATTGTGAAAAAGTTTATTATTTTCCATAATGTAATGATATAAATTAAACTTCCATATATTTTAGATTCATTGCACACCAACTGAAATATTTCAGGTCTTTATATCACAACGTAATTTTTTATTGGTAATTGTAATAAAGCAAAAACAATTGCATGTTATTAAGTATCCCTAATTACTTTTTTAGGTAGCAAGCTTGAAGACACTGAATGGTTTTCCTAAGCAAAACATAACGTTAAATGACATTGTTTACAAGCTGTTTTATTGATGTCTTTCCACAGTTGAAATACTGAAGCTTGAACTGAGTGCCAAAACTCCACATTAAAGAGCAAAGCGCCATTCATTGTATGAATTGTTATAAAATTGACAAATCTCACTTTTTGTTCCTACTATTTCCTTTTAACTTGAAAGGATACAACACCATCAAAGTCGTCTCCACACCAGTGTAGTAACTGTTTTAATCTCGTCTTGTACTTTCCCCCAGACTGGCTCTCTCCAATCAAGGATGAGTATGTGGCAAAGATCACACCTTTTTTCACACTCCCATTGTGTTTCGATGAGATCTTTCCATATTTAATCTGAAAGAGAGATTTTTAGAAAATGTTTTTTTTTTTTTTTTTTTTTACTCAAAGCACAAAAACATCTTTGTTGGATAAGAAGCACAATGTACCTTGTTTAGCGAATGGACCTGAATATTCTTTGCTCCAATGTCTCTCAAGTCCCTCTCTGCATCGTATTTCAAGTCATTTGAGACACTAAACCTGTACAAACCGGTGGTGAAAAAAAAACATGACTAATGGTACAATTACACACCAAAAAGCAGCATGAAGGAGGAAGAAAACAAGTGATTACCAGAGGGACCTTTTCCTGCCAAGAAGATAATTTTCATATATGATTCCAGCAATGGTTCTACCCTTTCCAACGCCGGCCCCGTCTCCAATCAAGTAGGCTGCTCTGTCTCCATTTGGTAGGAATGTCTCATGTTGCTGTATGAAGAGACATAATTGAAAGGAACAGATCTAAATACTGTAATACATCATTTTAGAAACTATAGTAATTGTGATTTGACCTGAACAATGAACTAATTGGTTTTATAAATGGTGCTTTTCCACTGCGTGGTACGACCCAGCACCGCTCTGTTTGCATTTCAACTACAGTTTAGTCCCACTTTAGAGTGGGCGGGATTATTCTTAATAGTTTTTCGCCGCCTCTACTGCTGTGACTCCTAAAAAAAAAAACGTTCATTCTGCGTCGCCCTATCAATCGATCTCTGGATCCGCTCCTCTGCCATCAACGAGAGAAACATCTGTACTCCGTCAACAGACAATGAAATGTCTGTTGTAAAAAAAAAAAGTGAGCTTGCTCAAAATGGTTGTATTCGATCCTTCGCTGGCTGTGCTTATTTAAATCTACAGGTTCTGTTGTGTCTCTGTGTTGCAAGTTCAGTGACCGAGGAAGTGACTATTCTCTCCAGCCAATCAGTGTTCAGCAGAGTTTACATGTCTTGTTTTGGTAACCTCAACCAGGTACCAAAGATGTTCCCAAGTCTTTAAACTGGAGTCTAGGGCTGTCACTTTTGAGAAAAATCTAATTCGAATGGATATCGAATATCATGCAATGTATTTGAATATATTTAAATATCTACGTGCATTTTTATTTTTTATACACACGTATTAAGACCACGTGAGAAAAACAAATACTGTTTCATGTACTGAAATCTATTTTAATATTTGCTTAAAAGCTGCAGGCCTATCTAGTAGGGCTGGGTTAAAAAATAAAAAAAAATAATAATAATATCTTGATATTAATCGATTCTCAGTTTTACACAACGATATGGATTCTTTAATCCCAAGAAACGATTAGTCTTGTCTGGTTTCAGTTAATGGTTGAAACATTGAAGGGCACTTCCCATCCAATACATCACAATAAGCATTGTGCTATGGTACTTTTAATATGAAACAGTCTCAGATTTCAAATTCTCTATTGTAGTGCGGTATTCAAACAATAAATGCTGTTTTGGCACTTTTTAATGTGGAGTGACAGATCACTGCAGTGCGATGACCATAAACATTAGTCAGATAAAAAAATAAAAAAACTGTAGAGAGGGGCATTTTGCAAAAGTATATGCACCAAATAACATTCATTATACATTTTACTGTTTTTTTTTATTTATGTTCAATAAATCTATCAAGTTTTACCATTGTGTTTATATAAATTTAAGTAGAAATATTACGTAACTATTACTTTAAAAAGTGTAATTTTAACAAATCACTCAATTTTAACCTTCAACATCATAGTAATATACATTTAGTACCAACTGACTTTTCCTTGAGAAAATTTTGCATGTACTGTACCTTTTATATATATTATTTTATATATAATATGATTATATATATATATATAAAATCTATATCGAATTGCAAGATTATGAATGAAAATAGAATTAAATCCTGAAATTTGTACTGATAACCCAGCCCTACTATCTAGCCTACTAAAAAAATGTAGCTACAATAATCAAAACGTTCTCATCCTGAGCAGAAAAGAAAGATATCTTAACAGTTTCTAAGTTTAAATTCCATCCTAGCAATCTAACAATGATAATTTGGCCTACATTTCTTAGCCTACAGATTAATAATGCTAAACGTCAAAAATCTCATCACATCTGGTTTGAATAGCTAGTCAGAGTCATATGTTATAGAAAGAAAAAAAGATAGTAAATAATATAACTATTTGCAGCACTGTTTTTTTTTTCTGCTGGGTTTTAGTGAAATTAAAATGATTTTATTTTTCTGTTTTGACGTGTTGCTCTTAAAATGGTGCTGTGTGTTACGGCTTTGGTCCAGATGGATGGCGGAATGCAGATGCAGATCCACCTTTTGAATGTCAATTATATAAATATGCAAGGATAAAAGACTCAAATTGTATTAAAAATATTCACGAGTCAAGTCTGGAGTCATTTCAGATCGAGTCTGAAGTCTATAAAAATGCGATACATGTCCTGAGTCACTAACTCGATTGCCCATCTCTGCCAGGTACTGTACCCAGCTGAAACCGTGCTGTACCATGCAGTGGAAAAGTGCCATAAGTGGTAATAACATTTGAGGTTAGAATATGCAAAAAGGTCCAAACCTGAGCAGCATACGTGACTGCCTCAAGCTGTAGGGCAGATAACCAGCCTCTATCGATGGTCTCCTCTGGAATGGAAAGCCGGTACCACACATCTGGTGGGTTGACACTGGACAGAGAGCTGGTCTCCACCACAGGATCAGGGTGCCGCAGTCCAATTCTCACTGAGAGACGAAATAAGATCAATTTCACAAACTTGACAAAATGGTAAATAAAAAAAACCTATGGCTTAGTTGGCACTATTATTAATAAGAATCCAATATTTTCATAGATTACATGCAATGCACAATTGCTAGCTGTGCACAATCCTTTCCTTAAGCACTCTGATAACATGATTATACATACGTTTCATTGGCATGTATTCTGCATACGTCTCTGCATGACCCAGCTCCTCCTCTTCCTCTTCCTCTGGTTCCTCTTCCTCCTTCATTCCTGGTAATTTCTACATTCAAATAAATAAAAACAATTCGAAAAATTTAGATGACAGCTTAAGTCCTCAGTGAATGTCTCATTCCATGTAAGTACAAATAAATAAACTTACATTCACAGGTGAGAAGCTCCGCATTTTCATGTCATCGTTGACCCAGATTCTTGCTACATCTTTGCTGGACACTTCCTTTTTCAAGCCATTGTTTAATTCCGCTGAAGAAAAGAGAGACAAAAAAATGCACAAATATGAGACAAATATTCACATACACCCACAGCAGCCCACCACAACATGAGAGCACCTGTGAAAACAGACTCAGTGCACTTCAGTTAAAACCCTACCCATACCTGATCTGTTCACCATCTTTGTGGAGATCAGAATAATTTCTGAAAGGAAGAGCATTGACATTAAAGAAAAAAACAGCATGATTACATCCACACAGCCTCTCTAATCAAGCTGTAGTCAATGCTCAAACTGCATAGTGCACAAGAAATACAAAACAGTTTTAAATGATCAAACAGTTATTTGGTTTAAAGCAGGGCTATCTACCTAAAACTATTTTTTTTTAAACTATAATAAATTATAGCTTATGAAATACTGATAAAAAACTATTGGTATATTAATAATACTATCATAATAAAGCACATTGGTCTGAAACACTGTCAAACACCTTTAGCTGCACTATGGATTAAATCAATAATGTTTGTAACAAAAAAGACCTAAAAACAGCTCTAATTCTTAAGAGCATCTAAACGGCTTTAATGCTACCAAAGGTGGTTTGGTTTCTTGTTTTGACAGCTGGAGGCAGCACTTGCAAACTGGAACTCAGCATTAGATCTGCAAAGTGCCACAAAGCCGACAGCTGCATAGACAGACCCTTACAAGCAAAAAACCATCTATGATCGCTCGAGGTCCAACACGTCTGCCAGCACTCACTTGTGCCTGTGGCTGTTGCCGTAGCAACAGGTTGCGCTATGTCTGGTGGGGGCTTCAACTTCATAAGCTCTCCAAGGCTGCTTGTCTTCAGGTTGCTGGTTCTGAGAAGGTCCTTCAACCTGATCTGTTCATTATTTGGTGGGACCACAGTGCAAACGGTGGGAGAGGATGAAGAGCTCCGTTGGGCTGTCGAACTGGTGTGTACGACCTTGGTTACTGTGATGGTCTGCCTGGATGTGGTCCCGGCTGAGGGTTTGGTGACTACAATTGTACCCAGTGATGGCAACTGATTCAGTTGATTTAAAACGAAGCTGGTTGTTGAGGGCTGGGGCTTCTCCTGCAAAGACGACACAGAATATACAATTAATGCGTAATTCAGAGCTTTCCAGTCAAATACTAAAATGTCACACAAGCAGCAGCTTCAGACACACCGCCTACAGTTCGCTCACTGACTGTCTGCATTACATTTCACAGAATAAAAAGGCATGAAATCATTAGTTCCAATCTGACTGACTTGATGCAACTTCCAGAAATAAATGCAAACAGTGTTTTTCTTTGTTGTCAAAAATAAATAATTCAGTTCTGTTTGATTCAATTAGTTGCAAGTTAGCAGAAACTTCTAATGCACATCATTTTCAGACTTAATAAATTAGGTATAAAATATTGATAAACAATCCTAAACAGCAACTATAAACAAAAACCCTGGTTGGTTTCCTCATGACATACTGGCCTTTCAGTCTAAGTGGCAGTTCTTGGTAGGGTTATTATAGTTAACTAAAATCTTAAGATTACATTACTTGAAAACAAATAATTGTAAATATTATTTTTATTTTATATTTTTATCATTAGGTGGTACTGTAGGTTCATAGCAACCAGAGTCTCAACTTAAAAAAACAAAAACGCTGCGCTCTCAAGCACTCACAGCTGGGCATTTTCAGCAGAGTGCCTGGCATTTTCAGATGGCTAAAAACGATTCGGTGGATACGTGGCCTTAATCTTAAATTAATAAAAACTACACTGACATAAAAAAAAAAAACTGGACAACAAATTACAAAAACATAAAATTACTAAAATGTTCACTAAACTTAAAATATAAAATAAAAAAATAATATTTCAAATACGAATAAAAACTATAACAGTAATTCAGTGACACTAAAACAACATTGGTTCTTGGCCAGAATAAGCTGCAATCTGAACTAGATTTCAAGCTGTTAGTGATGCTTACCCTAATTGTGACTGTAGGACTAGGTGATACTGTAGGTTCAATCCTGACAATTCCAGAAGCTTCATTACTGAGACCGATGTCAAGTGCATTTAATGAGACTGACTGAAAAGGAAAAGGAAAAAGATGACTCCGTTAGGGCTGTCGCAGTAAAGGATTTTTATTTGCAGTAATTTTAAGTAGCTCAATAGCACAACATGCATTACTATCGCCATATATATAATCGGTGTGCTTATGTTAGGGCTGGGCGATATGGAGCAAAAAATATATCTCGATATATTTTGCTATATCTCGATATGCGATATATATCTCGATATCTTTACAGGAAAAATAACCCCCCTAAAACTACTGCAAAAACAAATATGCCAAATATTACATGTTTAGGGCCCTATGAAACGTCTTATTTTTTTCTTCACCATATGCTTTATTGTTACCTAATTCTGTGTTTTAGCATGTGTAATTATTTAAATGCATAAAAACAACTTAATTAGTTTTAAAAAATCTTAAAATAGCCTCATGTGAAATTTTTTCCCTTCAGAAATTCTGTGTATTTACATTTTTCTGGTTGTCAAATGAAGGCATAAAACATTTATTTAATTTATCTTTTAATTATTTAAAATTAAGCAAACTTTATTTTTTGGTAAACAAAGGGGATTTACTATTAAAAATAAAACATGGAAGAAATGTTGTGTGATTATTCCTTAAAAAAATATGTTCATTTCATTTTAATAATAGTAGTAGTGGGCTATGTACATTCTGCTGAACAATAGTAAAATATTTCTGCCAAATACTTTTATTTTGACGGGTTTACCTTTACAGTTCTGTGTATGTGATACTACAGTCTATGATGTGATATGAGCTAGTTTTACTCAAATCAAATGGTCAGATGCGCATGAAGTGACTCTCGGTGCAGTTCTGGAGATGTTCCTCATGTGTTCACATCTTTATCAGTGATAGGAAATACGATGAAATCAGCGCGAGCATCACGCGCTTCCGTGTGTTTAATGAATGAAGACGCGCTTCTGCGCCATTCGTTAACACAGACACGCAGAACATGCAGGATTCATATTTAAATAGACTTTTCCGGGTTAATATTTGCAGATATTAGTCTATATCGCGATTTGATTTAAGTGCATGACCTACTTTTGATAATTCATTCAAAATTTAACCAATTCCGTGACATTCCGCGTTAAACTGTAAATACCGTTTTTATGACTGGATTCCGTCCGCGTTTTCTGCATCGCGGAAATCATTGGGCCCTACGTTAGACATCTGCCTTCTGTTCGTCCTACGCCTTAAAACCAAAGTATCTCCATATAATGGAGCCAGTTGTCCTTTTGTTTTTAGACTTTGTTTTTTAGACTAGTTCTATACACGCGAAGGGAGTGGGGACAAAAGCAAGGAGGCGGGGGCGAGCACAGCACAGAGAAGGCAAAGAAGCAAAGTGGCGGAATCAGAATTAAATATAAACAACATATCGATATATACGATATGTCAAAATCCATATCGTGTTTAAAAAATATCTCGATATATTTTAAATATCGAGATATCGCCCACCCATAGCTTATGTGTTACTATATAATGAGTTCATATTCAGAAACCAATGAAGCACGAAACCAAATAGCGTTAAAACTGGAAGTAGTAAACAGAAGAAAATGAAAAAATTATGGTCCACATAACAGAAGATAAACCTGACAATACGATTGTTAGGCTATTGTTAGCTTATATGTATAACAGTTAGTTCTGATCCACATATCCGACTGGACTAGAGACTTTCTATTAAAGGGGTCATATGATTCTATTTTTTAAAGATTATTATTTGGTGTAACAGAATGTGTTGACATGCTTTAATGTTCAAAAAACAATTTTTCAAATACTGTACATTATTATAGGTCCTCTATGCCCAGCCTCTCTCAAAAAATGGTACAAATGATGCTATTGTTGTTAACTTATTTAATATTCAGTATACATGCCCCTTGCGAAAAATAAAAATCGCAAAAATTCACCGTTGCAGCGGTTGTTGCATTCCTCTGTGGTTTGATTGTCAATAACGCGATTTTGATATTGCCGTGACAGCCCTAGACTCGATAATCACTTGTTAATCATCAAATGTGCTACTTTGAGAAGCAATGCTTTAATTTCAGAATTATGTAGGTATGAGTTGACCATCATTTCGATGAACCAATATTGATTCTTAAATCAATCTATGCTGTTTTCTATTGTTGAATGTACAAAACTTCACTAAACAATATTTCTAGTGAGCTTTACTTCCTACAAGCTCAATATGGTTTGTGCTGTGTTGCTTTTGATATCTCATCTTTTAAATGATGTTAATACTATCACAAAATTCAATAAATAAATGTGTTTTTTGGGTCTTTTCATTATGTTGTAATGGATCACTGTAGGGCCTCAGTTCAAGCGCCATGTGAATCAATCATCCTTTCAACTTTACTACTAGTTATAGCACAAAATAAACATGAATGATCTTCAAAAGACATGTAATCGCCCAATTCAATGTTTCAACTTCAAAAGATTTCACAAATCAACATTCACCTCAGGAAAGCCATTCAATATCCATAGCTCATTACTTAGCTAGAAAAACAATTCAAGAGTGTAAGGGATAAGCATTATATGTTCTTAAATATTTAAAGCAGGTTTGAATAAATACACTAGTAAAAAGTTCATATGATTTTATTTCAACAACAAATTTAAGTAAAACTATTATTTTAATATAATTAAGAAGTTTACATAATTGCCTTATGTGCTACTCTTATTTCTGTATACAATGTTAATTGTATCTGAAACTAAATTGCGACAAAATGTAATTAATTTTAAGCTGTAACATTAACATACCAACTGACAGGTTCCCTGTACATTTACATTTAGCAGACAGTTTTATCCAAAGTGACTTACAACAAAATCATCAATGATATCAACAAATAAGCAATAATATGCAAGTGCTATAACAACATTCAGTTAGCTTAATGTAGTACACATAGCAAGTTTTTTTTATTATTATGTAATAAATAATAAGTATATAATATCCAGCCTTAGTTTAGAATGGGGTGGGAGTTAAACTGTGTGTAAATAAGTCAACTATGTTGCATGTATATGTTTTAAATGACCTGTTGTGAAGCAGGGAGTGGAAGTGTGTCCTGAGGGTCAACATCAAAAAGATCATTAGGACAGATTCCACTTTCACTAAGAGCAGCCAGAAGCAAATCTTGTCCAGGATCCATCGTCTAAAAAGACAGAGAAAATGATATCAATCATTCATCATAAAGATGTTGCTAAACATACATTTTTACTATCTAACATCAGTCGCTCTCTTGAACTGCACACATATTTAATAAATACAATGATATAACCCCCAATTAAAGATCACATCTTTCCCATCACATGCTGTTGAATGTTATTATAGTTCGAACTCTTCGACTGTATACTTAACCCTAAACAACACTAATTGGTCAAGAAATGTACTCACTAGAGCAACAACGTGCTATAATGCTGCTAATGGCTCACCACAACATCCACCTCCACACGTGTTTGCCAAAACTGATCCAAAAAGATACTTCCTGGTCTGACTGGACGTTAATGTCAATCAGCTTGCACGTTTATAAACCAAAGAAAACTCTAATGATCTCCGAAATGATCAAAACGTTGAAAAAAAATAAACTGTCGTACAACATAAGACAGCCGGTGAACAAAACTTGCTGCTCTTGAGTCGTCAAATATTCGGCGGAGATGTTAAATATTTCCCAGAGGAACAGATCATGGGTTATGACACGCTTTAAACATCAAAATACAGTCTCATTATTTAAAAAATAATAATATGCTGCATGTGGTGAAACAGCCCCTCAGTCTTGCTTACGGTGGCTGCTAGCTAACGTAACGTAAATTTTCCTCGCGATTCGTTTTATCAACCTTAACGTCAAAAGAGGAGTCAAAATGCTATTTAGATAGGCTATAACCGGGTTTAAATAATCCCAAGGACCCCTAAATGCCAAAAAAATGACATATGAGCGAATAATTCCTGTCAGTGACTTTGTCAAAAGTGCGCTAACGGCTCGCCTCAGGTTAGCTGCCTAGCGCAAGACTCCCTCAGCTTTCACGCAAATAAAAAAACCGCAATAAAACTCAATATACCTTCGCTTAGCGGTACTAAACCGACGGAAATTGTGAGTGTGACAAAAAAAACATAGCAATCCCGCTGTCTGACAGCTAATTTCCAGTAATTCAAATACGTACTCAACACTGTTTCTATGGATCCCAAGCGTCGCGGCGGAGTGAAGGATGTCGGCGCTGCTCGCGCTGCTTGTTTTCTAACCGCCAGGCGCCATCTTTACCCGAGGCGCGTGCTGGTCACGTGACGCTGCAGCCCACAAAACACTCGATTTTGCGTTCGGAAATGTTCCCGACGCGCCGCATATGACGCGTCGCGGAGCATCGGTCGAGAGCCGACCTACGACCATCTTTCAGAAAGCCCCGGTGCCCGTCCATATGAATCGAGGTGTTTAATTATATTTTAAATTCAAAAGTAGTCGGAGAAGGAGAGCGCCGAATCTCCGTCACGTGACCTATCCCTCACTCACTTTCAGGATGTGACGCGTAAAAATTGTTTCCTCCAATGACACGTCAAAATGACATTGCTGAAGCCATACTGGTAAGGTCAAAGCATGAGAGTTCTGACCTCTGCTTTTTGACAAAGGTGGAAAACACCAAAATTTTCGGAAGATCGACATGTTTTAAATCTTTGAATTATTTCAATAATAATACAAAATCCACAAACAATGAACAAAATTTAAAAATATATTTTTTATATTGTCTCAAAACACTGAGAGATCAAGAAAGCATCCTAAATTTGTGAAAAGTATAAAAAGTCAACAGTTCAAAACGTTATGTGTTATATATGAACATAAAAAATAATTTTGGCATGTAAAACAAAAATTGTCTATAAACCATTAAAGCTTTTGAGATTTTATATTAGAATTTTCATTTCGGCCTTTTAAGATATTTAAGAACCTTTAGTATTTTTTAAAATGAAAAAAAAAACAAGTGTTATGTTTATATTATTTTATCATTTATTTTAAGTGGTATATATTATACTGATAATTTCATCATTTTGCAAGGTTGCTGGCCCTTATAAAATCACAAAACAGTTATGTATTATATTATTTATTATATTATTATTAATTATTTTATTATACTGTGTTTTGCAAGACTGACCTTTAAACTCTTACAGAAATTAAAGAAAACGCCTTAAATTTGTATCATTACATTTGTATTATAGTTTATTTAAGAAGTTTTTTTAGTTATTAATTAATACATATTTTTTCAAGGCTTCCTCTTACCGCCTCCATAGAATCAACAAGCTGTTAAAACTAAATAAGCACAAAATAATTAACGCATATAATTAAATTAAAACATAAAACTGAATCAGCTTTTCGATAGCTATTTTATTTGTATTTTTTAACTAATAATAAAACCATAGACAGTAAAAGGAAAAAAGAATAAAACAGGAAGAGCGAGCCGCCTAACAGCCCCATCTTCCGGTCAATGTGAACACAACTTCCAAACATCATTGGTTATTTAAATGCTCACATGGCTTCCTCCCGTGAATGAGATAAAATTGCAAACATGGCGGCGTGAAACTGTAGAAACTAGCTCGGATGGAGGAGCATTAATTAAAACAGCTCTGAAGTTTCTAGTTTTTTTTTTCTTTTTCTCGAGCTGTTTTAGAATATCCTCGTTCCACGCCGTTTAGAAGGACAGAAGTGTAGAGGAAAAAACACTGGACTGGATCATCGTTTTCAAAACAGTAATCATCGAAAAGAAAGAAAGTGCACTGAAATGAACGGGGTAGGTCTTCCTCGCGCATGAGGATTATTGTAAATTTATCCTCAACTATGCATCAGAAACACACGAGCTGCTGCTTCTGGTGCTGTTTCATCAGTTGTATGAATGTATGTGGCATTGTGTGATATGTGTGTGTTAGTACACTTGATTGTGACGTTTAAAGCAGATAAAAGAACAATAGCATTATAAACAGCTGTTTACTGGCCCAGTGTGGGCGTGATCAGCAACTATCATGTTAAATATGCATCTCTATAATAACATTTTATCTAGGAAATATTAGTTATTTAGGAAATACCGTTTTGTTAGTCGCCTCCTGATGAATATGTAGTTTATTATTACCTTTTTACTACTGCTTTTAACAATGATTTATAATGTTATATTCTATATTTTTGTTTTATAATCAGTACTCAGAATCAGAAAGATCTTTATTTGCCACATAAGGAATTTTCCTTGGTAAAATTAATTTTCCAGTGCACACATACAAATGCAACAAGACACAATATATATTCATAATAATAAAAAAAAAAAAATATATATATATATATGTATATGTATATATATATATATATATATATATATGTGTATGTATGTGTGTGTGTATATGTGTGTGTGTTTATAATTTAAGTACTAAACTAAAACTAAAATAAAAAAGATTACTACTACATAGACACATTTAAAAAAACAGAACAAATCTTTAAAAAACAAGTGCACAGCAGAATTACTAAAGTTAACTAATATAAATTAGAACAAAAACGCTTGAAATAATTACGTTTTTACAAAAAGTATAAACTTATTTAATTGATATTAAATTAACACTATATAACGTTTTATATGTGGAAATTACAATTGATTCTAATTATAGATCCTTACAGAATCTGATATCAAATTGATTTTTTTATAAAACATTTAGGCTACACTAAATGTATTTTTTTTTTAAACAGTGTGTTAATTTTGATTACAAAATGTAATGTAATTTGCATTGGTTACAAAAAACATGACAGCATTTTACTCCACTGTATATTATTTAATGCCTCATAAACCAAAATTTGATGTAGGCCACTACTTTTTCCTTAATCTCCCAGAAAACTCAAGCCAGTTGGCGCCTTCTTTCTAAATCTCACTTTTTTGCAGGACGTCATATGCAATGGACACCGTCCATTTCACCGTCTATTACACCACAGCAGCTCCAAATCAAAGCATCATGATGCCATCTCCGTCAAACTCATCCAGGATGGCAAAACTTCACGATTATTCTGCACGCAAAATGAGCCACAGAAGAATGGAAATTGTAAGGAAGAAGGAAATACAGTCAGGTCCTTAAATATTGGGACATCGACACAATTCTAATCTTTTTGGCTCGATACACCACCACAATGGACTTGAAATGAAACAAACAAGATGTCCGTTAACTGCAGAATTCCAGCTTTAATTTTAGGGTATTTACATCCAAATCAGGTGAACAGTGTAGGAATTACAACAGTTTGTATATGTGCCTCCCACTTTTTAAGGGACCAAAAGTAATGGGACAGATTAACAATCATAAATCAAACTTTCACTTTTTAATACTTGGTTGCAAATCCTTTGCAGTCAATTACAGCCTGTAGTCTGGAACGCATAGACATGACCAGACGCTGGGTTTCATCCCTGGTGATGCTCTGCCAGGCCTCTACTGCAAAGGTCTTCAGTTCCTGCTTGTTCTTGGGGCATTTTCCCTTCAGTTTCGTCTTTAGCAAGTGAAATGCATGCTCAATCGGATTCAGGTCAGGTAATTGACTTGGCCATTGCATAACATTCCACTTCTTTCCCTTAAAAAACTCTTTGGTTGCTTTCGCAGTATGCTTGGGGTCATTGTCCATCTGCACTGTGAAGCGCTGACCAATGATTTCTGAAGCATTTGGCTGAATAGGAGCAGATAATATTGCCCGAAACACAGAATCCATCCTGCTGCTTTTGTCAGCAGACACATCATCAATAAATACAAGAGAACCAGTTCCATTGGCAGCCATACATGCCCACGCCATAACACTACCACCACCATGCTTCATCTCCATACTCTTCTCTTCCCATCACTCTGGTACAAGTTGATCTTGGTCTCATCTGTCCATAGGATGTTGTTCCAGAACTGTGAAGGCTTTTTTAGATGTTGTTTGGCAAAATCTAATCTGGCCTTCCTGTTTTTGAGGCTCACCAATGGTTTACATCTTGTGGTAAATCCTCTGTATTCACTCTGGTGAAGTCTTCTCTTGATTGTTGACTTTGGCACACATACACCTACCTCCTGGAGAGTGTTCTTGATCTGGCCAACTGTTGTGAAAAGTTTTTTTTTCACCAGGGAAAGAATTCTTCGGTCATCTACCACAGTTGTTTTCTGTGGTCTTCCGGGTCTTTTGATGTTGCTGAGCTTACCGGTGCATTCTTTCTTTTTAAGAATGTTCCAAACGGTTGATTTGGCCACACCTAATGTTTTTGCTATCGCTCTGATGGGTTTGTTTTGTTTCTTCAGCCTAATGATGGCTTGCTTCACTGATAGTGGCAGCACTTTGGATCTCATATTGAGAGTTGACAGCAACCGATTCCAAATGCAAATAATCACATTTGAAATTAACTCTGGACCTTTAATCTGCTCCTTGTAAATGGGATAATGAGGGAATAACACACACCTGGCCATGGAACAGCTGAGCAGCCAATTGTCCCATTACTTTTGGTCCCTTAAAAAGTGGGAGGCACATATACAAACTGTTGTAAATCCTACACTGTTCACCTGATTTGGATGTAAATACCCTCAAATTAAAGCTGGAAGTCTGCAGTTAATGCACATCTTGTTCGTTTCACTTCAAATTCATTGTGGTGGTGTATAGAGCCAAAAAGATAAGAATTGTGTCGATGTCCCAATATTTATGGACCTGACTGTAAGTGCAAGCTCTGTCTCTTGACATTGTTCAAGTTCACTCAAGTCTTTAATTTTTGTGTATTGCAGCCAGGAGAGGCAGTACTGTAAATGGTGAGTTCATCCTCCCAAAAATGGCTGTGAGTGAACAGCTGCAGCACTCTGTGCACCGAGCCGAGAAGCAGACGCATCAGCTGCACTGCACTGCATCATACATCCACGCCAGCAGTGACATCACTTCCCCCTGTCAGAGGAAACCAGCCTGTCGCAAAGTTAAAGTCAAGAAATCCACAAAGAGAATGTAAGTCAGTGATGTATTTCAATCTCAATCAAAACATTTTTGCCTGAAAATTAAAAAGTATTTTTTTCCATTTTGTTCAAGTACTAGATGAGCAACTTTCTAGTCTAGCTTTTTGAATTGATGATTTAATTTATGGAATTTTAATTATTAAAATATTGCTTTATCAATTTTATTTTACAAAACGATATTTATCAATCATTATCATTAAGTAAAACATAAATTAACTGAAATAAAATGTAATGGTAACTTTATTTTAGCTTTTTTATTTCTATTTCACATTTTTGTTTAGTTTAAGTACTAAAACAACAAAACTTCAAAAAATAAACTATATACTCCATGTTAAAAAAAATACAAAAACTAAAAAACACAACATAATTCTTAATTTCAACAAAAGAAAATGCAAAGTATAAAAATCTTATATAAAATATATACATTATTAAGGTCTACGGTTTATAAAATTACTGTATTATGAACATTTTCCTTTGCTTTCTTGACATTCTTGTATTACTAATCGATTTTTGTCTTTCAGTACTGATGCCAAGAGCTCTCAAAGCCGAAAGGTTACAGATTATTACCCCATCAGAAGAAGCTCCAGAAAAAGCAAAAGTGAGCTGAAGGTAGTGGTCAGATTATGTTTTTCACAGGCGTTACATCAGCCAAAGTTATAATATTAATGCATATGCCTGTATTCTGTCAACAGTGTGAAGAGAAGAGGCACATAGACACGCTGATCACAAACGGGATTGAGAATGGAATGATGGTATAATTTTGGACATGATGAATTCAGTTTTATGTTAAACTCTGCTGGATGGACTCAAGCATACAGTACCTTCATGTTGCTCTTGACAGGTCAGATACATTGAAGGAAAGGGCAGGGGAGTTTTCACCACACAGAAGTTCCAGAAAGGCCAGTATGTAGTGGAGTATCATGGAGATCTGCTGCAGATAACGGACGCCAAAAAAGGGAGGCTTTATACGCACAAGATCCAAACACTGGCTGCTACATGTATTACTTCCAGTATCTCAGCAAAACATATTGGTAGGTACCACACCCACTGTGAGCAGCTTTAATAAATAAAAAATGTTATACAGTAGCAACATATCAGATTTTACATATTAAACCTAAATGTACAAAAAAAACATGTACTGATATGATGTTAACTTACCAAGTCTGTTTTTGTATTTTTTATAATATACTGACAACCAACATAAAAAGTGAACTTTGATTCATTGTCACTTTCTCATCAAAAACAGCTTTTCCACAAGATGACATAAATACTATAGAAGGTGAAGGTGTCCTACAAATACAAAACACCATCATGGTAACACATAAAACTAAAATAGCCCAATAAACTGTAACTTTATAACATACAATGTAATGAGAAACTAATGTACAGAACTTATAGGAAAAAATAACAAATGTAAAGTGCTTTGCAGGAAATTCTGGGAATGTCATCTTATGGTTTTCACTGTCTATATGATAACTTGTTCTTTTTCACTTCCAAAATGGTAACTGTATTTGACTGTAAAACTACATGAAATGTCCAATTAGATTTTTAATTATGTATATAGTAAGCAAACATGCTGTTTACAGTCTTTTATCATTAAAATCACAAACATTTTTAGTGCACTTTCCAGAGGAAGCTGTAGTAAGCTGTCCTAAAGTTTTCTTCATGGGAACAGATATGGAGAAATTTTGTATTTGCATCACTTGCTCACCAATGGATCCTCTGCAGTGAATGGGTGCCGTGATAAGAGACCAAACAGCTGATGAAAACATCACACAATGATCCACACCACTCCAGTCCATCAGTTAACATCTTGTGAACAGAAAAGCAGCGTCTTTGTAAGAAACAAAACCATCAAGACATTTTAAATTTCAAACCATTATTTGGACTATTACCTTGACGGCACCCATTCACTGCAGAGGAATTATTGCGGAGTGCTCTAATGCTATCTTTCTACATCTAGGATGGTGTGAGGGTGAATACATTTTCAGCATTTTTTCATTTTTGGCTGAACTTTTCCTTTTGAAACCGCAGCATGTCTGAAATCTTGCACATTTCTCCCCTGACAGTGTGGACGCTACGAAGGAGTCGGATCGGTTGGGAAGGCTCATCAACCACAGTAAAAACGGCAATTGTCAAACCAAGCTCCACGATATTACTGGAATACCTCACCTTATCCTCGTGGCCTCCAGAGACATCCAGGAAGGAGAAGAGCTTCTTTATGACTATGGCGACCGCAGTAAAGCTTCAATAGAAGCTCATCCGTGGCTAAAGCATTAATGTATTGAGAGGAGGGAAAAACACCCTGTTTCTTAACTAGACAGTTTTTAATGTAATCATTGCCTTAGTAAACAGAATGTCTTGGGCTAGTAAGTTTATGGGTTTGTCACACAGTGACTTACATGTCAAACACGTTAGATTGCGGTACATATTCGACGTGTCCTACTTTTAAGATATTTATCCTGCTCTGACATGCTAGTTTCAGCACATTTCTTTTTGTATATTTTATATATTGGTAGATCAGTTCTTCCAAAGCATGCAGTTATAGTCCAACTTTCTGCATTTTTATAAGCGTTTTCTTAATCTAATCTGATGTAAGGTAGTTAGAGGTTTAGCAATAATTATATAATGCCCAAATGTTTTTTTGTTTGTTTTGTTTGACGCAGAAAACTGGTGATGCTAAAAGGAGCTACATTTTTTAAAAAGTTCAGAAAACTGGAATGTGAAACCAAAACTTTTACATAATTTGAAATATTACCATTGTACAATGCGCAGTGTGTTATGACTAACTTGAACAAATCTGTACCTGTTACACAAAACAGAGTTGATGACCAAAAGCTGACTGAGAGTCAATCAATCTGTATGAGATGGTAGATGCATTGTTTCAATAAATGATTTTATGCAGTCCTTTGCCTCTGTTTTTGTATATACAGTGGTATCCAGAAGTCTGGACCAGTGTTAATTTTGACACGAAATTTTAATTTAGTTTTAGTCTTAGTCTTTTGACTATAATTCTTTTTCGTTTTAGTCAAGTTTTAGTCATCTGATTTGTTTTAATTTTAGTCTTATATTAGTCGACTAAAATTGCTTGGTATTTTAGTCGACTAAAATTGCTTGGTATTTTAGTCGACTAAAATTGCTTGGTATTTTAGTCGACTAAAATTGCTTGGTATTTTACTCGACTAAAATAAGACTAAAATCAATAACAGATTTACTAGACAATTTTTTACAGCTGGTATAGGAAACAAACTTAACCAAAATATATAAAACACAAATTCAACTTAATTTCAACACAACTGTGTCTTTATTTCGATTCAAAAGCTTTTATGCAGCAACAAACACTGTCATGATAATGTAAACAATAACTAGCTGCCAATTGACCATCAATAAAATTAAAAATAAGTTAGGTCCAGGACCTTAAAGCTTACAGCTGAGCTGAATAATAAGTGCATACATTTAAAGAAAATATTTAATAAGTTGGCAGCTAGGTGGATAAAAAAAGTAACAAGATTTTATAAGGTATTCATTTGTCTAGCAATATTGTATGTTTTAAATACCACAATATTGCTAGATTTGTATGTATAATGATAGGATGTGAACATTCATGTTTCACATGACTAATATAGAAATATTTGTGATATTGTCAACAAGTAGAACATTATAAAATATACTAAACATTAGTATTAATCAAATGTATTTATCATGATATTACGTATTAGTATTGTGCTCGCATCTAATTTGAAGAAGGGGCTATTTTACAGTACTTTTCAGTTCGTAATATTTAATGCTACAACATCTACGCACTGCAGTCTTCCAATTTTGCTTAGCTCAATAAACAAAAGAACATCGTTGTGAAATTACATTTGAGAAAATGTCCAGGTGGCTCGCTGTAAATGTCTTTTCAAATTGGTTGTGTTCTTGCCACGAATGATCGCTCCGCATGCTTTACAGTTGTTTTGTTTTGTTCGTCGTCAAACGTGAAGTGAGCTGTGGACATGTTGTCACTCTTTTAGACATCACCTCTTCGAATGCCGTCTTCCCGGGAGCTCATAAAAACTGAAAACCCTCGCTTCACATCTCAATAAGTCAGGCTCTGATTGGTTGTCTTCTCTCATGCGCTCTCGCCTGTTCCGTTTTGCCGGTTCTTTTGCTCATTCCTCGCATCTCTCCCGTCTGCTGATTTGATTTTCGTCACAGTCTATTTTCGTCTGGTCCTTTATTCGTTGACGATAATGTCAGTCAATTTAGTCATAGTTTTAGTCTCCATCAGTGCCTTCTATTTTAGTTTTCGTTTCGTTTTCGTCCGCAAAAATATATTTGTGACGAAAATATTTAGTCAACGAAATTAACACTGGCTGGACAAAGTCCTAAATATTCTTTATATGACGGCAGCACTGAAGCTGACTTCATTGAACCGTGATGATCATGTTCTCAGCATGATTTCAATGTCACAAATATATATATATATATATATATATATATATATATATATATATATATATATGCAGGGGCGGATCTACCTGGATCACCCCAGTTGGCAGCAAAGAATTAAAGGTTATGGCCAATTTGAAAATTTACAAGCGCGAATCTTTCGTCGTGATCCCGCTCCGAACTCCCGAACTGATTCAAATGATTCGTGATCCCGCTCCGAACTCCCGAACTGATTAAAATGATTTGCGATCCCCAAACTAAACTCAAATGATTCGCGAACCCGCTTTGAACTCCCGAACTGACTCAAATGATTCGCGAACCCGCTTTGAACTCCCGAACTGACTCAAATGATTCGCGAACCCGCTACGAACTCTCGAATTGATTCAAATGATCCGCGAACCCGCTTTGAACTCCCGAACTGATTCAAATGATTTGCGATCAGGCGGCAAGGAAGTCGACCGGAAGTTGAAGTCAGCCGGGTGCCACCATCTTGTAACAGAACTTCACTTGCGTTAGCCGTAGACAGTAGGCGTTAGCATTCCCATTGACTCACATTCATTTTGGCGTCACTGACAGCGAATAACTTTACATCTGAGGCGTTTAAAGACTTTTTCCGTTTTTCCATTATTTATTTCTAAAGATACACGACAATGTATAAAGGACTCCATTACCTTCTTTTACATTATCGCCCCGTAGAAACAGTTTTTGTAAAAATAGGCTAACGATTGCTTCATAACCACTCAACTCTCTGTCGCATTACCGTACAGACAGGAGAAGCTCGCAGGCAATTAACTTAATATGGCGCACTGGCGTTACATTTTAAAATACTATACAAAATAATTAATCTAGGATTCTGCCATATGTTGCCACCCCTCAAAAATGCCTGCCCCCTTCTCGCCACCCCATCAATATTTTTCTAGATCCGCCCCTGTATATATATATATATATATATATATATATATATATATATATATATGGTTGGAGCTACATTGTTTGGCGGAAGAATACGGTTTATATTAATATCATTGCACTTTATTTTATCTGTTATAAATTTTCGGATTCACAGGGCTTACTGCTATTATAGGTTATTCCATATATTTAGCAAGGTTTCACAAAATAAAACAAAGCAAAAAAAAATAATAATAATGATATTAATAAAAACATTATTCTTCCGCCAAACAATGTAGTTCCTCAGAAACGGTTGTGGTTGTTTCTCAATGGCTCTGGTTTGTGGAGTAATTTACAAAAGCTTCGAATGCGGCTCAACCAATCCGAATCTAGGAACGGAACTATTGTTTTTGTAAATTCACTGTAAATCTCGGCTTTTGGGGGCTTATTGATTTATTTAAACACACACAGAGTGACGGAGTGGATTGCGCGGTAAACCGGATGACGTCAGAGACGCGAGCACGGCCTGTCGAGCAGCACAGCCAGTTTCCACACGGACAGTTTTAGAAGACGCGCACACAAGGTTTGTTTTCGTGCTTTTAAGATGTTATGTCAGATTATTCAACATATAGATATAAAAACCGGAATGCTTAGTGTTCATGAATTCAAAGCATATGAGTTCGAGTCATTAAATTAAAATTGTACAGCAAGCGATTTCTTCGTGATTGCTTCCATTGGATTTTAAATGACTGGATAAAGTCAGCTACGTTAACCTTGGTTTGGTAACGAATATAAAAGCAGAATCCTAAAACCCAGGGAATCGTCTAGACTAATAGATTAATATATTTTGTTACAATTTGCGTTTTTTTTTAATTAAATCTATACAATCACATAGTAAAACTAACTGCAACTAACGTACAATTAAAAAGCGGAACGTCCCAAACAATTTAAAACAATTTTATAACATGATTTTACTCCACAACATCAGTCGAGTTTTTGAAACAACTTCATTTTGTGAGCTGATGTGATGTTTTTGTCCCAGAACGAGACAGATAATACATTCTATATGGTAATAAAGGCTATGTCGATTTTACATTGGATTACAAATATACTTTATTATTCTTATCAATTCTATGATTTTATAAATAGACTGAAGAATCATGGTGGGAGAATATGATGTCTTATTTAAAAAAGAAAATATTTATAAATATGAAAAATAATACTTCTTTCTAAAGATATTTTTGAACTGTATTTGCTCAAGAATGTTTTGAGTTTTTGAATCAAGTTTGTTCAATACTCTGAGCATGAATGTTAACTTTTATTTTTATAAAATGCATGAATTATGCATATATTATTCTAAATGTATTATATATTTTTTTATGTAAAAAAAATGTCCAACAAAATGCAAAATAATACACATTATTTAAATTTATGTACGTCTTTTTTGAGTTTACCATTTCTTTAAGAACTGGATTCTACATGAACAAAAATCATATACATCAAATATATTTATTTATTTAATTTATTTTTATCTACCTATTTCTATAGGAACTGGATTTCACATGCATGATTTAAAATCATATACAATATATATATTATTTTTCTTATAGTGTTTTTTGTGTTTTGACAAACTTTGTTTTGCATGCAAAAAATGTAAAAGTTCCTGAAAAACGTTAACTAATATATATATAGTTAACATTTTCCAGTAATTTATTAGTAACTTAAATAGTTTAGGAAACATTTTGCATGTGTTAATTGCATAAATTATTGTACATAAATAAAATTATTTGTAATCTACAAACCTTTAAATAGAAGTATTATAATTTTTTTAAATTGCATAAATCATTTAAAATTGTTAACTAGAAATTTTTAAATGTCGTAATTTTTTTTAGTAATTCGATATTGCATGAATTATGTAATCTATGAATTGTAACCATAACTCTCCACCCTCAGATGATGAGTGAGTGGAGTCCTGTGGCGACGGTTTATGACCCTCTCAAAGCGGGCAGCATCGATGGCACAGATGTGGAGCCCCACGACAAAGCCGTCTGGAGGGCCATGATGGCCCGCTACAAGCCTAACAAGGGTGTGACTGGTGACCCTCACCTGACACTGTTCGTGGCGCGCCTGAATCCACAGACGTCTGAGGACAAGCTCCAGGAAGTCTTCTCCAAGTTTGGAGACATCCGCAGGGTCCGTCTGGTCCGGGACATCGTGACAGGTTTCTCCAAGTGTTATGCCTTCATCGAGTACAAGGAGGAGCGTTCGGTGAAGAGAGCCTGGAGAGACGCTAACAAGCTGGTGGTGGACCAATACGAGCTCTTTGTGGACTTTGAACAAGAGCGGACGCTCCAAGGCTGGATTCCAAGGCGACTTGGAGGAGGCCAAGGGGGCAAAAAGGAATCGGGTCAGCTGAGGTTCGGAGGCAGGGATAGACCTTTCCGAAAGCCCATCAATCTGACATCCATGATGCCCCAGAACAGATCAGCGGATAGATGGGATGCCTCAAGTGCGAGGGAGGAAAGACAAAGAGACCAAGAACAAGATCGGGAACACGGACGATGGCGGGAGAGGAAAAGCGACTGGGATCGAGGGAATGATAGAGGTTACTACAAAGAGAAAAGAGACTTGAAACACCACCGGGACCGAAGCCGAGAGAGAGACTCCAACAGAAAGGAAGACAGAAGACACAGAGATTCTTACAAAGATCGAGAATGAAGCTTTGCATACAAGACTTTCTTGTCTTATTCTAGAATTTTTTTTTTTTTACACTGATGTGAATTTAGTTTGAAATAAAAGTTTATCTAAACAATAAAGCTTGAAGTGGATAAGATCATTTTTCAGCAAGGATGCATTCAATAAATCAAAAGTGATGGTATCGACATTTCAGATTAATGCTGTTCTCATAAAATTTCTATTCACCAAAGAAACCTGAAAAAATGGTTTCCACAAAAAAAACACTTTTAACATTGATAATCAGAAATGTTTCTTGAGCAAAAAAAACAGGATATTAGAATGATTTGAGTAATTACGCTGAAAATAGAACTTTGATCACAGGAATGAATTACATTTCAAAATATATTCAAATTTTAAATGGTAAAATTTCACAATATAACACTTTTTTTCTGTATTTTCGAATACATTTTTATCTTACAAATAACGTTTCAATGTCTCAAGCGGTTTAAAATGAAGAGCAGAAGTTTCTTACAGTACATGGTATAAAATAGTTTAATACACGATGAGATGAGTTATGCATAATCCTTCATAATGATACATTTGATCCAGTTCTCGTTGCTGGATAACATTCTCAGTTGAGTGGGGTACTAGCTGTTCAACAAATGATTTAAGGCCCACAGGCATGTGTTTTTCTAGCTTACAAAGCTGCCTTTATCAACACACTTTAACACAGCCACACATTTCCATGCTTTCACTCACACCTTCTATTATTGCCAGTGGAAGCACCATTCAAGCAATGCAAAACTGCTGGTGAAGGACATTTGTCCATGTGATAGATACTTCAGTTGCCAATGGTAAACTATGGATTATTAATATTGTTCTGCTTTAATGTGCTGCAGACACACTTGATGATGCACGTAAAGCTTTGTTTCATGATTACAGGGTTTAAGGACTTAAATTCAGAACCTGTGACATGCTGTCAGTTACCACCGAAAATGCGTCCGACTTGCCACTCAGTTTATAAACATTTTTTTTTTTTTTACAAATCATGTGATAACGTATGTACAATAGAAGTATATGGGGCAATACAATTCTGAGAAATATTAAAATACACACAGTTTTGATATGTAAATACAATAACGTTTTTTACATTTTAGGGTCAGCAAGATTTTTTTTTAAAAGGATTCAATTAATCAAAAAAGACAATCAAGTCATTTATAATGCTTCTATTTCAAATAAATGCTGTTCTTTTGAAGTTTCAACCCATCAAATATACTGAAAAATAAATTGATCACTTTTTACACAAAAATTTTAATATTTTTGAACAGCATATAATGATTTCTGAAGGAGCATGTGACACTGAAGCCTGAATTGATGATACTGAAAAGTCAGCTTTGATCACGCAGAAAAAAAATTACATTTTATAATGTTCAAATAGAAAACACTTGTACTAATATTTCACAATATTACTGTTTTTAAATTACATTAAATGGTAAAGTATAATCTTCCTACAAAACACAATTCACTGCACTGCAAAAACATGAGAGTTAATAAAAGGGTTTTTTGAGAGGCACATTTCTCAGATCTTAATGTTTTGCTACATACACCTCCATATCAAGTACATTACTAGAAATATGTTTGCTGTTACAAACTGAGGGACAAGTAAAAAAATTTTTTTTTCTGTGATAACACAGCATGTCATAAAGGATGTCAATAGAAAGAATACTTGATATTCCTTTAAATTCTGTGTGCCAAAAGAATCAGGCTACTGTGCAATTTCAAAAAAAGTTTTAAACATAATTCAACATATAATGCCACCATCCTTTTCAGAAAATCTCTGGCCTGGGCGTAGCAACCGAAAATTTAAATCTCACATTTGTTCTTCAGCCATGTGCATATATTCAATCATAATTCAATTTGAATTAAAAATAGATATGTATCTTATCTACTGAAGGCATCTTCTCAGAATAATGTCTGAGGTCTATTCGTCCGAGTCATCTACTTAAAGTTGTCGTTTGCAATAGCAATAAAATGTCTAACTATCTAACAAAACAGGCACATAAAACTCCCTCACAGTATCTTTGGGTGAAGGTGAGGGCCACAATCTATCAGTAAGTCTAAACGGCCTGTCCCCCATGTTCCCTTTGTGAGCTCTTGTCTCATCGGCGAGCGGAGGTTGTGCTGTGAAAGTGACTCTGAAAGGGAGGGTCACATGGTGCAGGTTAGCGGTTAGTGGAGCGTTGTGTTCGTTACATGTGCTGTAGTGCCTCCTGGGCCTGTTCTGTGTCCACATCATCTTTCCCCGCCCAGGAGCCGAAGCCATCACCTAACTGCGGCATCCTCCTCTGAGAGCCTCGGGTTTTGTCGCGGGAAAAGAAGCTAAACCTGTGAATGTAAGACAGGGCATAAGCAAGACTGCTTTGCATTTTCATGCATGAATGTGTTTGTAAATTATGTTTATTCAACTACATTGTTCCCTATGTCACTTTTTAGCGCTCAGGAACATTTTAAGTGTTATTTTCTATTGATAATAATGCACAGTTTATTGCTACACTACACTGACTGCACAAAGAAATAACATATCACACCAAAATAAAAAAAATATTTTTTTTTTGCATTGTTTCCCTTTTTTTTTTATAAAAATATTTTTTTTTTGTAATATACAATTCAAATTTGTATTAATTCTAATATAAAATAAAATATAAATAAAATAATTTCAACACTGTACCTTAATTTTTTTTTGAAAGCAAACATTTCATATATATATATATATATATATATATATTATATATATATATGCATTTTTTTCCCCCATTTTGCAGTTAGTTTGAATTGCTTCAATTACCGTTTATTCTCATAAAAATGTCAAAAGACATACATATATACATTATACACACACACGCGTTTACAATTACTTTGTACTTTTATTGCCAGTTTAATGAAGAATGCAAAAAAAAACTATAATTAAAATACATATATTGCAATGTATATATAAATGCATTATATATGTATTTATATGTAGTATTATGTATAAATACATTTTTCCCCTTTATTACTTTTTTATTTTGGCATGAAATAGGAGCTACATATTTCAAACTACTGTACCATAACCTCATCCCTACAGTCTCATTATTGTCTGTCCAGGTCTAAAGTTACAAAAAGCATCCCACAAATGTTCGCAGTGTATCTGTGCTCTTGCATGACACATTTCAGCTCATACAAGCAGTGATAACCAAGCGTTTATTCTCCCTACGCCTCTATGAAGCACTCTTTAGTCGCTAGTACATAGAAACAATGTTACGTAGTTGTTACTGCGTAGCCTGAGTGTTAGAGGAGTGAGCGGGAACTTGATTCTGACTGGCTGATTTTAACGATCCTCTTAGTGATTGGTCGCACAGATAGCCCCACAATCAGCCAATCAGAATGTGCTCTTTTACAGTCAGTGACTCTAATGGGGGTGGGGGGGGTGAGATGAGGGGGCCATGCAGCTCCATCACATGCAGGGAGGATAAAGTGTTAAAACAGCAAAGAACACAAAGGTGAACCACCAAAAGGTCGTACAAGGGAAATAAGTCGTCTGATTGGCTGTAAAGTGGGGTCATCTGAAATCAACCCAGCCGCCACCATCGGCATAATGGCTGTGAAGATCCTGTTACAAAGAGGCACAGATATGAAGAGTTGAGCAAAGAGAAGATACACCCAGAACCACCTGTAGTATCAGACTGCTTCACTGCTTGGTCTTGCATTTCAGATGCATGTGGCATTATTAATGATGATCATGCCTTAAGATTTTAGTAAAACACGGGTACATGGATGCCAACATGTGTCATAACATGTCATAAAACTCTAAAGCTACAAAGCTGTAGTTTAGTCAATATGTAACTGTTTTTCATTGGTCTTGTGTTTCTTTAGCTTGTGTTTTCTTAAGCTCAAAATTCCCAGGGAAATGCATGCTCTGATAAAATGCATACTTGGACTGCAATGCAAGTTGCTTTGAATAAATGCACACCTAAACATTCAGAATTCATAAATACATTAAAACATTTTTGGGTAACATATTTGCACTCTTGATGCAAAGGGGTCAAATTGTGAATCAGGGCCAGATTTACTAACAGACAACGCATATGGCTTTAAACACAGACATGTAGGGAAAAATAAGAGCTGAAAAGGCGTGAACAGTCATTTTTGCAGCTGACCTGCTTTTGAGCATATGCATTTGGAGGAGTATTCCTTTCAGGCACTAAATTTATGGGAGGAGAGTATTTAAATAAATCATGCAACATGATTTACTAAGGTTTGTGCTAGTCAATTTACTGCTGTTTGTGCCTTTATTTACTACCCAAAAAAGCATTTCTTATTGGTTTTGCACCTGTATTGTAAGTAATTACACACACCTTACTATCACTGGCTCTGTTTGTCTGCACTGCTCTTGGTAACTTGCATTGTGGAAATGATCTGACTGCATTTGTGTTCTTTATTTTGTGCATTGTCAGTTAATCACCCACAGAACTTTCCACTCCCATCGGTGCTTTTATGGAATTGTGATCTCATGCTTATTTGCACAGTTTAGAAAATCTGGCCCTAAATGTTTGTAATATAAGTGTGTGTGTACATGATTGGCTCTTGTAGCAGTACGCACAGTCGTTTTATCCCCGACTCGGGCTGAAAGTTGGAGCGTGAACTTGGCCGGAGGGTAGGAGACGGGTCTGGGAGCGGCGGGCCTGATTCCTCTTCCTGTTCGTCACTGCAAACGTGATCAAAAAATAAGTCAGCAGTTCAAATTTCAGATTTTTCTCACAATTGCGATTTCATATGACAATGTAGATTTTTTTTTCTCTCCACGTTGTAGGTTTACATCTCACTAACAAGTCTGTCTTTTTTCTCTGAATTCTGAGTTTACATTTCAGAAATCTGTTTTTTGTTTCTGCCATAAAATAAAAGTAAAAAAGGCAATTGGGACTCATAATTATTCTTCTCGCAATTGCAAGTGTACAACTCACAACTGGGATATTTTTATAAATTTTCGGGAAATTCTGAGTTTAAATTCAGTTTCTTTAGTTTCTGCCATGGAATAAAAAGTAAAAAGACTTTAAAAAGAGACTTTTTATCTCAATTCTGAATTTTTCTTGTGATTTTGAATGTATATCTCCCAATTCTTTTTTCTGGCGATTGTGAATTTGTGTCACACTATTCTCAAATTTTTCTCAGAAAATTGCATATACCTTTTCTATATTTTTATGCCGTGCAAAAACAAGCTTTCATAGATACAGTGTTATTAAAAAGTATAACAGTAATATATTTCATGAATGCATACATTTCATATACTTATTAAACTATTATTTTGTACATTTTTAAGAGATATGACTAACTGGCTTAACGTTAAGTATTAAGATGGTTGACCTTTTGTAATATGCGATTTCCTCTTGCAGCATGAAGACTTTAGCTTTCAGCTCATTGCGCTCATGCAGGACGTCTCGCAGCTCTTGCAGGGTAAACCGCGGGCGGTTCGGGTCATTTGGATCTAGAGAGGACATGTCGTCATCACACATCGCCTCCTGGTGGATGACAGGAACACTTACAGTCATTCACACTAGCTTTTACACTGAGAAACTGGCGCACAAACAGTTTCATTATCAGAGCATCCACAAAACAACACAAAAATCACCTAGGGTCAGCTGCATAAACTATCATAAATCGGTCTTATTTGTATTGATTATCCTTAGGCAACTACTTCTTTAGACAGTCTTAACATGGTGGCTAAGTTTATGCAACTAGCCTATGATTTCACTGCTGTTAATGTACAACAGTATATGATTGGTGCTTTATTTATCCATCATCATATGATTATGATCTTTGAGTTAACATTTGATTCAGTCACATGGTTTGCATTCAGCACAAACACTTGCACACACGCAGGCTGCTTTAACAATGAAAGACTTTAACCGGTCGACACTCTTCCCAATGAGAGTGTACCTGTGTAAAGGACTGAAGTCATTAGTGCACAGAACCAGTCGCACACTCTGCAGGGTTGTTGTTGCCCTAGCGTGACTCGTGCAAACAGATGCAGATACGAGTCAGGTGTTAGTTTCCACTCCATGCTATCCTTAGAAGCTACCCCTGCAGGGTTACCAATAAAAACGCAGCCTCCTCATCGTCCTTCTCCTCCTCATCATCTGTCAGGGCTCCTGGGGGCCCGGTGTGGGGGATGAAATGGAGGGGAACTTCCTCTGTCTCCAGGCCCCCAGCGAGGAGCTCAGAAGCTAAATCCTGACCCCAGGTCGGGGCTGCTTTAGACGACTGTGGTCACAGACATGTGGATTGCAAATTGCAACCAACATTTTATCGGGAGAATTTGCTTTAGTGAACAGTTTAAAAAAAAATGGACAGATCAAAATAGCACAACATCTGAGTAATAAAAACACAATCAGCTACAGTTTTGTTCTTTTCAAATTTCCTTGCAAAAAAAAAAAAAAAAACGCTATTTTTTTTTTCCATGCATCTCTCACATTAGAGATTCAAAAAAAGATTAAAGCTATAACTTTTTTTCTGTTAATATGATTCATCTAAAAAATTTTATTTTATTACACTTTTCTATTACAAAGATACACTATCGTTCAAAAGTTTGAGGATGGTATTTTTTTGAAAGACATCTCACCATGGCTGAATTTATTTCATTAAAAAATACAATGAACACAGTAATACTGTAAAATATTATTGCAAATCAAAAATAATTTTTATAAAATATTATTTATTCCTGTGATGCAAAGCTGAAATTTCAGCATCATTCCTCCAGTCTTCATTGTCACACGATCCTTCAGAAATCATTCTAATATGCTGATTTTCTGCTCAATAAACATTTCTTATTATTATCAAATCAATGTTGAAACCATCTGTGCTGCTTCATATTTTTGTGAAAACTGATTTTTTTTTTATATTTTGATGAATATAAAGCACTTACTTGAATTAGAAATCTTGTGTAACATTATAAATGTCTTCACTGTCCGTTTTGATCAATTTAATGCATCCTTGCTGAATGTGAATAAAAGTATTAATTTCTTCTTCAAAAAAAAAAACTTTTGAAAGGTAGTGTAAATGAATACAATGCACACAAATTCCATCGCTTTTTCACTTATGATATTTCAGATAAAGGTGATAAGCTTTGATAATAATTAAATTAAATCAAACAAAGACTAATGCAAATACTTTTGAACAAATGTACCAGTCCATATGTTTTTAACTGTCATTAACTTACAAACAATCCATTTAAACATTATATGAAGTAAATGTGTGCACTGCACTGAATTTAACAATGTTAAACATATTCAATTAACCTCAAAAGTTCACAATTACATACAACTTGCATACAAAGCCATATACACATTCCACTGATTTTTATTCTCATCCTTGTTTCCTCTGTGACTCATTCTGACTCATTATGGACACCATGTGAAGATCCTGACACTTTAGATCACACTTCCTTCCTCTAAACAGATATAGAAATGACTGGATGCTGCAGTCTCAGTGCATTGGAATTAAGCAAAGATGCAATGGAAAACTTCATATTCTATTTTCTCAGAGAGTTCATGAGTTTCTAAACGTGTGAGAAACCAACACAATCAATGCAGCACTTGTCTACATTCATCTACCTGTGCAGGTGAAGGTGGTCCTACAGGCTCCTCCGTCTCAGTGCCGGTCTTGCCCTGCTCTTTAAGGCGCTCCTTCAGACGGGCCACTTCCTGTCGCAGGTTGCCCATCTCCTGCTGCCGCGCCTGCCCAGACGCCTCCAGCTCCACCTTCTGCTCGATCAGCGCTTTACCCTGGGCCTCCACCACCGTGATCTTATGCCTCAGGTCATGGTTGATCTTCATCAGCCGGTTCAACTGCTGCTGGAGCTGGAAGAAACACCATTTGTTCCACATTAAACCTTTTTCAGCATAAGTTTTAATGAAGACTTTCGAGATCTCTTCATCTTGCTTCCTTGAGATATGTCTGTGCATTGACTGCTGCTAACATTTAGATTTGCTCAAGAAGAACATGGCTCTTTACCGCTTCAATGTCCTCGTTTTTGAGCGTCAGCTCGCGGTCTTTGGCACGGATCTCGTCTCGCTGTTTATCTACAACTTCCTTCAGCTTCTTCATCACCTGCCGTTCCCTCTCGGTCATGCCTGGCATCACATAAACAAAATCCACACATGCAGCGTCATTTATTACATAGAGCAGTGCTTTTCAACCTGTGGGCCACCAATTACTATTAAAATAATAATATTTTTAATATATATAAAAATTTCTAAGTAATAACATAACAATTTCATATATAATTAAATAACAAAAAATAAATGTTAAACTGTAACTATGCTTCCATCTATTCGAGCTCGCTGATTGGTTTAAGAATAAACCGCCAATTATCTTAGATATTTTTGCTGCATATGCTACAGAACAACAGCAGTTGTTGAGTTATTTTCTGTTTATTGCCAGTTCATTCAATAAAGACAGTTAGCAATCTAGCTTCTAGTTATTAACCCAACCAAAGCGAGGTCAGTTAATTTATAATAAATAACATATTGGAAATTTTTGATGTGCTCGACACATTAGCGTGCAGGAGGTTTCAGGGTGAGGCTTTTGTTTTGCATGGGACAGGTCAATGAAATAAGGACAGACATAAGAAGTCTGACAGTCACTGTAAGCAGATAACTTCCTGACTGAGAGCCCATGTTGCTGCTCCTAAAATAGATGTGTGTCCGTGCGAGAATCTGACACACAACCACTGAACACACTTCACGTTTGTCATGACCTAGAAATTTAATGTCACATGTTTTCAAGGAATATTTTAGTTATATACAACTTAAGCTAATTACCTTAAAAAAAAATTTAATTCCTCCTCACACTAAAACAACAAAAACTTTTACAAAGTACTGCTATATATATTATATATATATATATATATATTATATATATATATATAGCATTCAAATAAAATTTTGTTTACTTATGTGTAATGTGTATATTTATTATGGACATAAATACACACATGCATGTATACATTTCAGAAAATGTTACGTGTGTACAATTAATATAGTTATATACAATATAAAATTATATGAATATACATAGAGACATGTAAATACATGTAAATATTTAAAAATAATATATATATATATAATGTATGTGTGTGTATTTATATATACATAATAAATATACACAGTATACACAAATAAATAATGTAAACAAAAACTTATTTTGGATGCGACTAATCATGATTAACCAATTGACAGCACTAATATCTGATGTCAAATTATAATTTTTTTTATCTAATACTATATAAAAAATTATCCTATTAATCCTTATATACATAATACTACTTATTTATAATTGTACTAATACTAAAGTAAATTTTACATATTACTACATTTGATATATTATATATAAATCTAAATTGATATTACATATATATAATCTTGTGTAAAATAAGTCTGCTAAGTCAAATACAGTTAATTTAATAATAATAATAATAATAATAATAATAATTAAATAATTATACATACATACATACATACATACATACATTATATATATATTATATTATATTGTACACACACACACAAGATAGTTTTGTCAATATTTAATGCGTCATATTTTTGGAAAA